>NC_090647.1:528402368-528702368 GCF_040937935.1 Hyperolius riggenbachi
CCACAGCACCCAACAACCCCCATTGAGGCACCACAGCTCCCAGAAAGGCCAGCCATTGAGGCACCACAGCTGACTCAGCCTGGGGGACATCCGGGGGACCCCAGAATAGATTCGGGGCATGTGCCACTGATCTTTGAGGCTAGCAACGCCCCTGATTTTTGTACCGACTCCACAGCCCTGGTTTTAGATGCGGTTTTTGAAAACTATGCAGCAAGTTGTGCGTTTTTTGAAAACGCACAATGTAAAACACCCATATATATGCGTTTTTACATGCGGCCTATAGACTTTCATTATTGGCAAAGACGCTAGCGTTTCCGCAACCCTAGTGTTTCTGCCTAGTGTGTTCCTAGCCACAATAGGCTTTATAGCACCTGGATTTAAAGCTGTGCATCTTTCTCTCAGGAAGGGGACCTGCTGTATTTCCCACGAGGAGTCATTCATCAGGCCGACACCCCTGCAGGCTGTGCTCACTCCACCCATGTGACCATCAGCACCTATCAAAACACGTAAGCTGCATCACTTTTGTAGTCTGGTTCCTTTTCTTTTATTGTGCAGAAGATGTTGGCTCTATACTCTATATAAGTACCAAATAATAATCTGTATGGGCTCCTTCACCTTCTCCAGCCAGACCAGCAGCTGCAACAGTTTGGAGTACCTGCTGCGATGTTGCTTCTTCCCTGCCACTGCAATACATGCTGGAGGATGTAGTCCCTAAATGTAAGTACATCTCCCAGCATGCATTGCAGTGGTCGGGGATGCATGACACTGCAGTGGAACCTTGAAACAGCAGCACCTGTTGGTCTCCCTGGAGAAGCTGGCGGACTGCATACAGATGGGGGTGGCGCTAGGGAACAGCCCCTCGAAGGTAAGTAATGCCTGTCAGCCCTATGACCCTCCTTGAAAAAGGGGGGGGGGGTTATTCTATTTATTTTGTCGAAAAGGTTCGTTGTTGTATTATAGGGACTGAGCAGCTTGGTCTGGAAGACGTGAAAGCACGTGTGAACTTAGAGTGGTTTGGAAGCCGACATATTTATTTCCTTTTAACTATTGCAGATTGGCTGTCCTGCTAATCCTATGCCTCTAATACTTTTAGCCATAGATCCTGAACAAGCATGCAGAACAGATGTCTATGACAAATCTGACAAGATAAGTTGCATGATTGCTTTAGGTGTGTGATTTAGACCCTTCTTACCAGAAAGATCAGCAGGGCTGCCAGGCAACTGGTATTGTTTAACTAGTTAAGCCTTTTGGACGTAGCTGCTACATCCAAAAGGCTGCTGCTGCACGACCCCGCGGTTGATCGCACGCGCTCCCGTGCCGCCACTTGTTAGCCTGGAGATCAATGAATGGGGGAGCAAGTCCCCGTTAGAAAGACTTCTTACTTCTATGAGAAACGGCGATCATTCTAAAGAAAAAAAAAAAGTTTAACGTCCTCCCTTCGCTTCCTGTAAGTGTGATCGCTTGCTTGCAGGCCGAGGGGGGGGGGGGGGGGGGGGGAAGTTACTGAAATTTAAAATTAACTGTTTACCTCCCACACTCCAAAAAACACCAAAATAATTTTTTTTATAAAAAAAAAAAAATTACAATTTTAAAAAAAACTATAAATACCTATGGGTCTGAACTTTTTTAATATGCATGTCAAGAGGGTATATTTAGGAGAAAACTCAGGAGAAAAAGATAATTGCATATGGGCCCTTAATTGCTAAGCTAGCTTGCAGTAAAGCAGTAAGTATTTCTCCTTGCTGATTGGGAATGGTTGTGCTTGTATCTCGTCTACAGCTGCTGGGCAGATTACCTGCAGGACCTGATGCCGGCGCTCCTGCACGATGGAGGGAAGGAGAGTGTGGAGCTGAGGAAGGGAATCCCTCTGCAGCAGTTACTGGTACAAGTCTCACCACCTTTTAGATGTTAGAGTTTTTGATGAGCAATGGCTAGATAGTTTGTAGTGGGCGGATAGTGTACTGGTTCTGCCTCTGACACAGGAGACCTGGGTTCGAATCTTGGCTCTTCCTGTTCAGTAAACCAGCACCGCTATTGCCCACTGAGTGGTGTCAGCTGCAGTTGGGGGTCACATTTTGCAAAGAGGCTTAGTAAGCACTCTCCTTTAAAACACACCTGAGATGGAAAAAAATCATACTGGGGCTTCCTCCAGCCCCCTTCTGGCTGTTCGCTCCCTCGGTCCTCTTGGGCCGCCTGGCAGTCAATGCATACTGCGCAGGTGTGGCCTGGCCGTAAGCGCACATCCCCATCGCACTTCTATTGCCAGGAGCGTACTGCACCTACTACTGCCCGCGACTTACAGCTATTCCGGGACAGAAAGAGGAATCGAGGCAATCTGGAAGGACGAGCAGGCAAAATTGCAGAAAAAAACACAAGCGTTTGCATCTTTGCGATTCTGTGTTTTTGTGCGTTTTTTGTGTTTTTAAAGATGGCAGTTGCCTGAATTTGATGCAGCAGCCTACTTATCAAAATTTTTAAAAATGGTATAATGCTGTGGGCGCAATATGGGCAAAGCTTCTTTTTTTCCTTTAGTTAAATTCCTCTTTAATGTGTACCTGAGGCTTATTAAAAAAAATTAAAAATCTATACCTACCTTGGCCTTCTTCCAGATCCTTTCCAGCCCCCTTCAGGCTGATCGGTCCCTCACCGTCTTCCCAGGCCCCCTGGATCCTCCGCCAGTTGGTGCAGTCCCCCGTCGCGCTCACATGGCAGCGAGTGTTCTGCGCCTATATAGTATTACTGGGCGGGCACAGAATCCTCCCAGTGACGGGAGCATGATGGGGCGTGTGTGTATGGTACACCCTGACTGGAGGAGTTACTAGGCCTCCTAGCGGCCTGGGAAGACGGCGAGGGAACCAGTCAGCCTTGAGGGGGCTGGAGGAAACCCCAGGTAAGTATACATTTTTTGTTTCAGTTAGTCTCAGGTTTCCTTTAAGTGCAATATTTTAATGCTTCACCGGAGTTAGTCTTAAAAATAGTATTTCCTGTAATGTCTGAATCTGCTCTAGTATTTGCTATTTTTGTATGTGTGATAATGTGACCTCTGATATATTGTACACTGTGGTTTTAGCTTTTAGACCCTTCTGGTGCGCGAGGCACCTTGGCTGGTCTCCTGAGGAACTTGGCTGATAGGATTGAGGGAGGATGCAAGTTGCGGTCATGTGAGATGCTCCGGGACTTCATAGGCCACAGACTGCCCCCCTATGTGAATACAGGGTCATCACTGCACCGGGGACAGAAAGGAATCCCAAAGAAATCTAGTATGTTGTCTATAGCAACTGCCTCCCTTCTGTGCATACTGTATATCTGCAGTGGTGTGAAAAAGTACCTGCTCTCTTCCTGACTTTCTCTGTGTGTTTTTGCTTGTTGTTCATTGTTTTTGATCTCCTAACAAATTGAGTAAAGTTCAGTGATAGGCAAACTTGGCTCTCCAGCTTTTAAGGAAGGAAGTCCCACAATGCATTTCAGGAGTCTGACAGCCACAGTCATGATTCATAAAGGCAAATGCATTGTGGGACTTGTAGTTCCTTAACAGCTGGAGAGCCAAGTTTGCCCATCACTGGTATAGTTCAAAAGACCCCAGGAATAAACAGAATAAACACTTTGCGCATTGAATTAATTCAAGGAAAACATTGCTAATCCTCATATAAGCCATGTAATGATTTAATTGCCCCCCTTTGTCATTAAAGGAAACCCGAGAGTTTGAAAAAAAAAAAAATATATACATACCTGGGGCTTCCTTTAGCTCCCTTCAGGCTGCTCGGTCCCTCGCCACCTTCCCAGGCCGTCTGGATTCTCCACAATTCACCCCGGCCCCCTCAGCGGAGGATCAAGACGGCCAGGGACCTGTCAGCCTGAACGGGGCTGGAGGAAGCCCCAGGTATGCATATTTTTATTTTGCCTGTTTTTAGGTACACTTTGAAGAGAGATTAAACTCCTGTTTTTAAAATAATAAAAAATGAATTCATAAATTACCCCCCCCTTGCAGATGAGCAAGCATTATTGTTCATGCTCGCTCATCTTTCACTCAGAATATTGATTCCCTCTCAACCTTCCTGAACAATAAGCTATAGTGAGAGGATAGACAGGGAGGCATGCCAGTCATGGGAGGGGTGGTTCTTTGCACGGTTTGCACACCTGCCCCCGATTGTGTTATTTCTTGGCCTTTTTGCCAAGGCAAAGACCATGCAACTGTCACATGGGAATTAGGGAGAGTCCTGAGTCTCTGATTCTTGCTGACTACAGTGACATGATGGAGTTCATACAGCACTGGGAATCACAGCAGGCAGTGGCGTTGCAGAGTATGCCCCCTTACCACCTGTTTGATGGTCCAGAACCCACTATAGGATCACTGAGGGCTCAGCCACATCATAAGCGCTTTTCTGAGCATTTGTGATTGATTAGCTGAGTACTTTTTAATAATCGCTCCCATTCATTTTCATTGAAATCATGGTAAAAATCTCCGCAATTTTCCGCGTACGTGAACGCGCAATCGCTGCAATTTTTATGCAATTTTTACCGTGATTTTAATGAAAGTGAATTGGAGCAATTTTTAAAAAGCGCTCAGAAAGCGCTAATCAATCACAAAGCGCTCAGAAAAGCGCTTATAGTGTGACTGAGCCCTTAAAGAGGAATTTTAACCCAGGATTGAACTTTATCCAAATCAGTAGCGGATACTCCCTTTCCTATGAGAAATCTTTACCTGTTCTTGAATAGATCATCAGAGAGTCTGCATAACTGATATTGTGGTGAAACCCCTCCCACAGTATGATGTCATGACCAAGGTCCTGACAGGTTTCTGTCTGTGAACTTTGTTGCATTGTGGGAAAAAACCTGTTTTTTCTAACTGCCAAGCAAGCAATATCTCCATCTGTGCATAGAACTCTCAGTAACGAACATTCCGTACAGATCCCCTGGCAGAAATAAAAGATGTCACCATCTGTGATACATTTCAGAATGTAAATCAGGGTGAGGAAAGATTTTATCATTGGCAAACACTAAGTAATTAATTTATAATAGAATATTGTACAAAAAAGCAATTTTATCCATTACTTTATTTTTACTACAGTCTTTACGCATCTGAGTTTTATGGTGTTGTATATGTGTATGTTTTTTTTTAATCTGCAGATCGACCACCAACCCTAACCAGCACAATCAGACTGCAGTTCCGGGACTATACTGCCATTACAGTTGATCAGGTTCCAGAAATGCTTGTGAGTACATCTCTGCAGACTCCTCCTACAGGTTATTTATGTGTTTGAGCAGTTCGTAGACAAAAGTAATGCTAGCCCTAGTTAGCATGCAAGTTCTTCCTCCCATTATGAAATGTTTGGAGTAATGGAGATATACTGAAAATTGTACCAGGAGTTGTTGGTTAGTTTGTGCAGTGAGATGTCCTGTAACTCAGTATTGCAGAGATATTGACCTTTTTATGCTGTTAGATATGGCACGGATGGCTAATTTGGTTTACATCGGCTGCTGCACAAACCCATCTTTGTACCTCTTGCCCTGCCCTGTTTTATATCTTTTACATTAAAAAATGCGGCATAAGAATACCGGGGCTGGTCCCTCTACTCTGTCCACATCCTGCTGGAACTCCAGGAACTCAGTCCAGGCAGCTGGGTTGCTGGGTAATGAATTTGAGGAAACAGGATGTAGAAGCAGAAGGGGGAATCTCCTATAGGTGAAATTTGAGTGTAATCCAATTGAAATCTGTTGCCTGACTCATGCAGGCATCTATAACCTTGTATAAGGCAGAGAGCTTTTTACTTTTAATGTGCAATGGAAAATGTAATTTGTCCTTTATATTTGTTATATTAGATCACCTTTTATATAGCAATATTTTTGCAATGAAGACCATCTCTATGCTACAATATTTTAAAGAAAACCTGTAATGAAAATAAACCCCTCTGGGGGTCCTCACCTCGGGAGGGGGAAGCCTCTTGATCCTAACGAGGCTTCTCCCGGCAATCCAGCACGGCGTGTAAGTTTAGATTTTATTGGTCAGGTTTGTTTTAACTATTTTTCTTTTTTTTTTTCATAGGATCCCACAGAGGAACTCATGATCTATGTCTTCCATGCCTTGAACAATAACAGGGAGTCTCATATGGTCTCTGACACTGAAGACAGCCCTCCAGTAAGTCGAACGCAGTCCCACCGGGTGATCAGTTTAAAAGGTGCAAAGGTACCCATATATCTAGCAATGTACGGGCAGATCGACCAAGAGACAGATCTCTCTCTGATCCATCTGATCAGAGAGTGATTTGTTGGCTGCCCATACACTGCAGGCCGATTCCCAATCAATTTCAGCATGAAATTTCTCAGGAATCGGCCTTTTGACGCCGCCTTGTCCCCCCAAATGTTATATGTGCCCCCCTGGTGTCTGTGCATTAAAATCTCACCTGTTTCAGCTACTGCGACTATCCAACTCTTTCTGCTTTTGCATTCCATAGCCATATGTCTATGTATGTATCGTAGTTTAGGAGCAATTTTAGGGGGAAGCAAATTAACTTATCTGTATGTTTTTGGGACGTGAGAGGAAATCTGAGTGCCCTAGGGAAACCCGCGCAGACACGGGGAGAACATACAAACTCCATGCAGGTAGTGCCCTGGCTGGGATTTGATCTGGGGACCCAGCGCTGCCGAGTAAGAGTGCTAAACACTACGCCACCGTGCTGGTTATCAGGGAGGCAGGGAGCACACTTATTAGAATCGCATGCATTTGTACAACACATGCAAATTTGTATAATGTAAGGCTAGGTTCACAGCGGGATTTGTGTTCCCTGTAAGAGCAGAAATGCAACAGAATGAAAAAGTTGTTGCCGCATGTTCTTCGCTCGCTGCATGCAGTGAATTATACAGTCATCAAAAATGTGCTTCTCTCTCACGACTAACAGGCCTGTTTCACGATAATGCACTGTGAGCGTCACATAGCGGTTACATTAGGTCAATGGTTACAATGCGTCAGGAACATTGCAGCGCAATGCCCCACTGCGCAAGGCTCGGTTTCCTATTTGCCGCAGATTTGCTATGTGCAGAGTGGAGTGGACAGTTATTATATGGAGCACACACCATATGTCATTGTTTCTCTGGGGGGTGGGGGGTGTCATTCACGCAAATGATAATTTCATTGCCCACCCCTAGATATTGCCCGAGATGTCTAGGAAAGTTGGAATCACTTTTAAAGAGAAACCATAACTAAGAAATCAACTTCATCCCAATCAGTAACTGATACCCCCTTTCCCATGAGAAATATTTACCTTTTCTCAAACCGATCATCAGGGCAGTCTGTATGGCTGATGTTGTAGTGAAACCCCTCCTACAGTGTGATGTCAGGACCATAGTCCTGACAGTTTCCTGTCTTGGAACCTCATTGCATTGTGGGAGATAGCTGTTTACAGCTGTTTCCAACTGAAAAAAGCAAGCAGCATCTCCTTCCACTTACATCACCTGCCAGCAGTAAAAATATCACCATGTGATAAATGTCAGAATGTAAATCAGGGAGAGGAAATATTTTACAATGACCAAACACTGACTAAATAATTTATACATAACTAGCTGATTGCCCGGCGTTGCCCGGGTATGTATTTGGCTGGTGTTGGCTCTGCATATTTTTTCTAACCCTAACACACAATTACTCACTGACCAAGTTTGTGAGCTTTGCGGTCTTTGGTATCAATAATTTGCATTGAAATGAAAAAATCTGATTAGCAGTTTGTGGCTCCACCCCTTTTCTGAATTTGAACCCCAGTCACCCAATAACCAACTGTACCAGGTTTGAGGCCTGTGCCATTAACAGTGTAAGAATGGTAGCAATTAAATATTCCCCTTGAAAAGCAATAGGTGAAGTTTGATTCACTTTTGTAGGCTCCACCCACTTTTCTGAATATTAATCTCAGTCACCCAGTGACCAACTGTGCAAAGTTTAAAAACCCTGCCATTAACAGTGTAAGAATGGCTGCAGTTTACATTTTCCCAGTGAAATTTGTATTTGTCTCCACCCATTGATGACCCTGCATTGCCCGTGTATGTATTTGGCTGGTGTTAGCTCCGCCCACTTTCTAACCCTAACGCACAAACACTCAATGACCAAGTTTGTGAGCTTTGGGGTCCTTGGCATCAATTTGTATATTCCCATAGAAATTAAACAAATCAGATTGGCTGTTTGTGGCTTCACCCCCTCTCCAGCATTTGAACCCCAGTCACCCAATGACCAACTGTAGCAGGTTTGAGGCATCTGCTATTAACAGTGGAAAAATGGCAGCAATTGAAATATTCCACTTGAAAATCAACAGGTGAATTTTGATTGGCTATTATAGGCTCCACCCACTTCCCTGAATATTAATCTCAGTCACTCAGTGAAGTTTGGGAACCCTGCCATAAACAGTGTAAGAAGGGCTGCAGTTTACACTTTCCCAGTGAAATTTGTTTTTGGCTCCGACCACTTTTTGTAACCTGGACACAAAGGCACTACTCCATGACCAAGTTTGAGAACTTTGGGGTCCTTGGCATCAATAATTTGTATTTTCCCATGAAATGAAACAAATCTGATTCACTGTTTGTGGCTCTGTCCCCTTTTCTGAATTTGATCCCCAGTGACCCAATGACCAACTGTACCAGGTGTGAGGCTTGTGCCATTAACAGTGCAAGAATGGCAGCAATTGTAATATTCTCCTTGAAAAGCGACATGTGATTTTTGATTGGCATTTTTAGGTTCCACCCACTTTTCTGAACATTAATCCCAGTCACCAGCTATGCTAAGTTTGAGAACCCTGCCATTAACAGTGAAGAAGGGCTGCAGTTTACAATTTCCCAGAAAAATCTGTTTTAACTCCACCCACTTTTTGTAACCTGGACACACAGTCACTACACAATGACCAAGTTTGTGAGCTTTTGGGTTCCTGGCATCAAAATTGTGGTAATGGAAGCAGTTTATCCAGCAAAGAAATCTGGCTGTTTTTGCCTCCGCCCCTTTACTGAATTTGAACCCCAGACACTTAACGACCGACTGTAGCAGGTTTGAGGCCTCTGCCATTAACAGAGTAAGAATGGCTGCAGTTGCAATATTCCCCTTGAAAATCAAAAGGTGAATTTTGATTGGCTGCTGTAGGCTCCACCCACTTTCCTGAATATTAGTCCCAGTCACCCAGTGGCCAACTGTGTCCTGTTTGAGAACCCTGCCAATAACAGAATGGCTGAAATCAATCTAACAAATTTGATTGGCTGTTTGTGGCTCCACCCCTTTAGTGAATTTGGACCCCAGTCACCCAATGACTGACTGACTATCAGGTTTGAGGCCTGATACAGGTGTAAAGTTTGGGAACCCTTCCATGTTAAAAATTTAGTTGTTGGCACCGCCCACTTTTTCTAACCTTGACATACAGTCACTCAATTATCAAGTTTATCAGCTTTGGGGTCCTTGGTATCAATACTTTGTATATTCCCATTTAAAAATAAACAAATCTTATTGGCTGTTTGTGGCTCCGCCCCCTTTCTGAGTTTGGGCCCTAGTCACCCAGTGACCAACTGTACCAGGTTTGAGGCATCTGCTTTTAACAGTATAAGAGAATGGTAGCAGCTTAAACATTCCCTTTGAAAATAGAAAAGTGAATTTTTATTGGCTGTTGTAGGCTCCACCCACCTTCCAAAATCTTAATCTCAGTTACCCAATGACCAACTGTGCAAAGTTTGAGAACCCTGCCATTAACGATGTAAGAATGGCTGCAGTTTAGATGTTCCCAGTAAAAGCTGTTTTTGGCTCCACCCACTTTTTCTGACCTTGACACACAGTCACTCAATGACCACGTTTGTGAGGTTTCAGGTTCCTGGCATCAAAAATGCGTGAATGGAAGCAGTTTATCCACCAAGGAAATCTGATTGGCTGTATGTGGCCCCGCCCCTTTAGTGAATTTGGACCCCAGTCACTCAATGACGACTGTAGCAAGTTCGAAGCCTCTGCCATTAACTGTGTAAGAATGGCAGCAGTTTAAATATTCCCCTTAAAAATCAATAGGTGAATTTTGATTGGCTGTTGTAGGCTCCACCCATTTTCTTGAATCTTAATCGCATTTACCCAGTGACCAACTGTGTCAAGTTTGAGAACCCTGCGATTAAGAGTCTAAGAATGGCTGCAGTTTACATTTTCCCATTTAAAATGAACGGTTGAAATTTGATTGGCTGTTTTATGCTCCGCCCACTTTTCCTGGATTTGTAACCTCGGTCACCACCTGTGCCAAGTGTGGGGACTCTGGCTTGATTACTGTGAGAATGGCAGCCTTTTACATTTTTTTCCATTGACTTGAATGGGTGAAATCTGATTTGCTGTTTGTAGCTCCGCCCAGGTGTGCAGGGGGGACGCGAGACCCCCAGAACATATCATCCCAGGTAGTAAGGGATCTGTGTACCAAGTTTCTTCAAATCGGTCAAGCCGTTTTCGAGTCACACGCACGCGCGCGATTTTATATATATAGATTATTGTAAAAATTAAGCTCTTTTTTTTTTTTTTTAATTACATTATTTTCACTGGAGTTCCTCTTTAAGTAGCCAGACAACTGAATTCCATGTAGAGTGTTTCAGTGAAGCCATGTTGTTAGCGGCTTTATTTCCTGGTATTCTGTACTTGTTGGTGAATGTTATTTTCAGCTCGCTCCTGTCTCCTCTCCTGCAGGTGAGCGGTCTGCGGTTCCCATTATCTCACATGAATGCGCTGAGAGCCATCTGGGAGAACAAGCCTCTGTGTGTGAAAGCCCTTCCTCTAGACAGTGACTGTGAGAAGGAGAGCCTGGCCATCTCGCTCTGGACTGAGGGCTTATTGGAGAACACCCAGCTGGACGACTGAATGCTTCACTGGTCTCTCTGTGTGCGAATGCCAGCAACCTTATCTAGACTGTTGTGTACCTATCGCTGAACAACCACTGGTGCTACAATGGTAAACCTGACATTAAAGTGGGCCTGAACTCTTGCACAGGACATGAGGAAACCGGAGAGAAATGCATCCTGTATTTTTAGAAAGTTTAGCCTGTCTAATTCCCCCTTATCTTCAAGTAACCACAACTGTAGTTTGATCTCTCAGCTGTGTCAGCGGACTGCCTTGGCACAACAGCAAATTTGTAAATACAGGATGTTAACCCTTTATCTACATAAAAGCAGGAAGTAGACACACTGCAGATCTATTGCAGGAGTTCTGTAAGCTGTAACAAAGAAATGCTGTTTCTTATCTTTTAGAGCAGAGAGGAAGTTCTGAGTTCAGGTCCGCTTTAAGAGGCACATGCAGCTGTGTGTCTAAACAGCACTATAACACCACTGTGCCTTCTTCAGCATGGCCGTGTCAGCTCAGGGTCGATAATAAGCAGATTTAAAGGCTCTTTTGCACTTGCCATTGCTTGCACAAATGCGTAGTGGGGGTCTCTGTTATAGCTCGAATCTGTGCCAGTAGCACAAATTAACCTGACAGGAAATCGCGTACGTCGTGCAGCAGGGCGCATTGCATCGCAATGTGCGGAAATGCTTCCTCAACTGTGAACGGTAACGTCACACACAATGTGCCATAAGTGACATCACCCTACACCGGTATCTAAGGGCCGGTTCACACGGCCGTCTAAACGGTGTTAAATGATAGCCATGGTGCTCATCATTTAAGCGATGTCCCTTCAAGTGAATGGACAGTGCAAGCGCGATCGGTTCTCTCTCATCCGCACAAAAGCTTTGCTGTTATCCTGTCATTTAGTCGTCTCGTTTTCATCAACATCTAGGAACAGCTAACCGTGGTGCTTCCGTGTCCTCTAGCGTGGGTCAAAACATAACCTCTGTGCCAAATACCACCAAAGGTTGCAGAAAAAGATTAGTGTACCCCAGGCGACATATGACATGAGATAAATATATGTATGTACGGTGCAAAACATATTAGTAACCAGGCTGTCTTACTTTGCTTTATTTTTCTGCCTTCCCGACTCCGGGTGGCAGTCAGATAAATCCCTGGATCAACCCTCCTGGGAATTACCTAGTAACTATAGCCGTGGATGCCCCTCAATTAAAGCAAAACAGCTCTCTTTAAATGCAGATCTAAAGTTTGCCATAACTACTTCCTGAGGTAAGATATCCCAGATTTTAACCACTCTTACTGTGACCCCTTTGTAAATAGTTTAATGGCCTTTGTACCGAGCTGTGGCTGGGGAGAGTACTGCACCTAGTCACAAGTGTAAAAGAGGCCTCGGAAGTGGTGGTTGTGTCCAAACTTTTCAGTATGCTGTAATTGGTGTTGGTGTCACATTGTCAGTAGACAGTGTAAACTCGGCTACAGGAAGCAGATACTCTTCTACAGGAGGAGGGATTAAGCCCCACACTCTAAAACCATAGATCACAATGCAGTGAGGGGGAAGATTTGGAGGATTTGCATTAGGGAATAGAATGGGGTATTAACTTAGGGTTAGAAGGTTAATGTTGGGCATCAGGAGGGAGTCGGGCAACGTTCACACTGGGGTGTTACGCTGCATCAGACAATATAATAGCATTGCTAACTGAGCACAATTATATTGAAATGGTACATTCACATCGATCTGTTAGCAGTCAGGTCCTTAAATAAGAGCCCTTAACCACTCTGCGATTGCCTAACGCCGATTGGCGGCCGCAGAGTGGCTCCCCCAGGAGCGCCCAACGGCGATTAGCGTCAAGCTCCGCTTTGTCAACAGTCTTCCAGCGGCGATCGTTGCTGGCAGACTATATAAAAAAAAAACGGCCTTTCCTTGTACAGTGCTGCAATCTAGTGCAGCGCTGTACTGGGGAGAGCCCTGTTACTTGGCTGTCCCCTAGATCGGCTCACTACGCAATCCCCTCTCATAGGCTGATGCCTATGAGAGAGGATTGCCCTGATTGGTTCTCTGGGGGAGGGAAAAAAAAGACAATTTTATTACAAATATAAGGACAAATAAATTTAATAAAAAACAAACACCACAGCAGTGATCAGAGCCCACCAACAGAACGCTCTGTTGGTGGGCAGAAAAGGGGGGGGGGGGATTGATATGTGTGCTAAGTTGTATGGCCGTGCAGCACACTGTTAAAGTGACACTTAAGCCGAAAAAAAAAGTTTTACTCACCTGGGGCTTTCCTCAGCCCCCTGCAGCTGATTGGTGCCCTCGCCGTGTCCCTCCGATTCCTCCCGTCCCCGCCGGGGGCGATATTGTGGCTGGGAACGCGAAGAATCACTCGCGTTCCCATCCTGATGGACGGTGACGGCGAAACCGGAAGTAGCCGCCGGCGGGGACGGGAGGATCGGAGGGACACGGCGAGGGCACCGATCAGCTGCAGGGGGCTGAGGGAAGCCCCAGGTGAGTAAAACTCTTTTTTTCTTTTTTTTTTTTCCGGCTTAAGGTTCACTTTAAAGCTGCAGTGTGCTGAATTGTAAAAAAAAAAAAAAACCTGGTCACTAGTGAGGTGTAAGCCTGTGGTCCTTAAGTGGTTAAAAAGTTATTAACTTCGGTTCCTATGAGAGCACAGTTAATTACCTATTTTTATTATTGATTTACAAACCTACCCTTATAAACCTACTCAAAAATCAGTAATGTTTACATGTTAAAATGTATTGTTAACATAAAAAAAAATAACAAATGTACTGCGTTGGCCCCACCCCCTTTTGAGCTTGCAGTGAGATGAAGATAAACACACAGTGAAACTTATGAGTGCCATCTTGTGGTTAGATGGAAAAAATAAGGTGCTAACACAGTTGTGACTGAAGAATGATTTTATTACAGGAATAAATGTAAGTTCACAGCCACTTTAGGGCATGTGGATGGTAACGCTTCTTATCTATAAACAGGTACGTTTGTTTTTTATTCGGTTTTTGTAGTGGACTGTATCCAACCTGCAGTAATGAACACTTTACTGCCGTACTGTTTACAATCACTGTGCTGCCAAAGTCTTCAATTCTAATTTGTTGATGTAAATGTATGCAGGTTTGTAAATCAGATTTTGATGTGTGTTACTTTGCAAAGACTTGGAAAAAAAAGTTCTATTAAAAAATTACATTTAAAAAGGTGTGAATGTTTTATTGATAGTTTTCTGTGTTTTCTGCAGAATTTAATTAAAGTGGAACTTTTTACATAGATTGTGGGCCCCGCAAATAACAGAGACCGGCACACAGACACAAACACTGAGACATACACAGACATACAGACAGGCACGCAGACAGACACAGGCAGGCACTCGTAGACAGGCACACAAATACAAACACAGAGACACACACAGACATAAAGACAGACAGGAAGGCACACAAACACAGAGACACATACCAGACAGGCACACACACACAGACAGGCACAGGCAGGCACTCCTAGACAGGCACACAAAGAGACACACATAGAAAGGCGTGCAGACAGACACAGGCAGGCACTCGTAGACAGGCACACAAATACAAACACAGAGACAAACACAGACATAAAGACAGACAGGAAGGCACACAAACACAGAGACACATACCAGACAGGCACACACACACAGACAGGCACAGGCAGGCACTCCTAGACAGGCACACAAAGAGACACACATAGAAAGGCGTGCAGACAGACACAGGCAGGCACACGTAGACAGGTGCTCAGGCAGGCAGGCACAAAGACAGGAAATTGTGTAGGCACACACACGCACATACCACACACACACTTTAAAAAAATACCAAAGGTGAAATTAAAGACTTTTTTTTTTCTTTCTTTCTTTCTTTTTTACTTACATTGGGCTTCTTTTAGCCCCCCTATTCTTGTATGTCTCTCCTCCTCACTGCGCTGTTCAGCCCCCTACAGCAGCTAAGTCATGCAGTACTGAATGGTGGCAATCAATACTTTTATACAATATAATCTCGTTCTAATAAGCCCGGGTATATTAAACATTCGGGTATAGTAACTACCTCTCCAGGTCCCGGCCAATAATCTCCACTGGAAGTGTTTGGGAACAATGCCTGGTATTGTAAACTCTGAAATAATAAAACCTCTGTTAAAGGACTTACGAGGTGAAAATTTACTTCTGAGAAAAACAATTATATCTATCCTACTTCTCCTAAAAATGACTTTTTAAAATATCCCACAGTTTTATTTTATATTTAAATCTAGTTTTTAAGTTTTTACTGTTTCATTGTCTCTGCTCAATGACACCTTCATTGAAGTATGCCAGAGCTCAGATCTATGAATTATTGACCCTTTTAATCTATTTTCTGCTCTTAAAAGCCATTTACTGACAGAAAAATGTTTTATGGCTGTAATTACTTATCAGTGAGGGTTATGCTATAGTCTGACCCAGTCCGACCCGGTCTCGACCCAGACAGAAATTGTCACTTGCATAATTGATGATTAACTCCTTCAGGCAGAGAAAGAAAAAAAGGAACACAGCATAGTTATTTGTGTGCTCGGCACTGTACATACACATGTCTATCTCATCATGTCACATGTCACCTCGTAAGTCCTTTAAAGTAAACCTGTTTTTTGGCCCCCTGATTCTGGATATAGTAAACAGTGGACGGCGCATGCATCATATGTCATCGTGAAACCCGCAGTCAGCTGCTCTCTTCAGACGGGCTACAGGCGAGTTGATGCCTGATAGCATTTGTAAGACGGCACTGGATATACAGTACTGTACAAATAGGCAGCCTGGGGAAAATGAGGATAAATGTAAACAATAGAGGAAGCAGTGTTACCATTTCCACTTTGCAATCACCGATAAAAGTATCGTCACAGTCCTCCCTCGGGATTGTATGCACTCCTGGGTATTTCTCCCCTTGTTAGCGATGATGCTGCTGGTAGCGCGTGGAGCGCAGTACAGGCTACTTTCACTTGTAGTGCAGATCAGTGTGAGCCTACTTGCTGCAAAACTAAGAGTGGAGAGGAGAGGCTAAGTCCCGCCCGCTGAGGTATTACGGAGGTATCAGAGCCATTCATAGGAAAACCAGAGATGAACGCTTTGGCACAAAATAAACATATCCCCCGATAGATTTTACAAAATAAATGCTATACCTGGTATTTTCGCCGCTCTGTTGTGGCGTTTTTTTTGTTTGTTTGTTTTTTTATACTAAAACTCCATGCAGAACACAGTTCATCAGAAAAGCATATTATTTAGTGGGCTGTGTGCAAAATGAAATCACCATTTCTAAAAACCTCTTATGACTAACAAATATAGATAAAAAAAAATATTTCAATATACTCTTTTATATTAGCAGACACAGGCATAGCTCCTTCCTCGACACCAGCAGCTCCTCCCATCTCATCACAGCTCTCTGTGATGCTACAAGTATACAGAACAGGAAAGCAGAGCCAGAAGGGAACAGGCTTGGGCTTAAAAAGACACCAGAGAAGACAGACTCAGCTATAATGATTCCTGAGCAAAGCCAGATGGAATGCTCATTTGGGGAATTTATCAGGGCTGATAACAGGCAAACTGAACAGTGAAGGATGAAACAGAGAGCAGGGTAGGTGTTTTCTCTAATGTTCCCAGTGATGTATATGGTAAAATACATGAGGGGTGCAAGTGATTTATCATGAATGGCTGCATTTTGAAGAGAGGCTTCGTGATTGGCTCAAGTGTAAACAGAAAGTTTTGCAAGACACGAGCTACAAGTCCCGCCCACGGATGTATCATAGCCACTCACAGGAAGCAAATGGCTGCCTCTATTCACTGACGGCTGCAATTTTTAAGGAGCCCTGGAAACTGTACTAGTGATTTGTCCAGCCTGGCTATGCAGCCCTAAGGTATACTTAACCTTGTAGTCTACCAAATGTGCAAGTGCTTGTACTGTACCTCCAATGGGAGGACAGAGTTGTTTTTTTGCAGCAGAGAATGTACCAGGGCATGCTGGGCCATTTCTGGGACAGTTACTGATATAGTAAACTTCTGATATATAGTAAACCACTTTTCCTGGTCCCTTGGAGCCTACTATAATGAAATTATACTGTGCTATATCATAATTACCCTAGCATGGTGATCCACAGCTTCAGTCACTTAAAGGACCACTATCGCGAAAATCTTAAAATTTAAAATGTATGTAAACATATACAGATAAGAAGTGCATTTCTCACAGATTAAAATGAGCCATACATTGCTTTTCTCCTATGTTGCTGTCACTTACAGTAGGTAGTAGAAAACTGACAGGTTTTGGACTAGCCCATCTCCTCATGGGTGATTCTCAGGGATTTCTTTATTTTCAAAAGCAGTTGGTGAATGACACTTGCTGCGTCCAACTGCCAAAAAAGTGTACGGTGAGCAGGGAGGCTGGACAGCTTCTTTGTATACATCTTTTTCAGGGAGTGTCTTTATAAAGAATAAGAGCCATGCTGAGAATCCCACTATGGAGAGATGGACTAGCCCAAAACCTGTTGGTAATGCCAGATTTCTACTACTTACTGTAAGTGACAGCAACATAGGAGAAAATAAATTTGTGGCTCATTTTACTCTGGAAGAAACCTGCTTCTTATTTGTATGTGTTTATATACAGCTATTTCCCACAATGCAGCAAGGTTCACAGACAGGAAACTGCCAAGAGTACGAACTCAGAATTTCTTTGTGGGAGGGGTTTCACCACAATATCAGGCATACAGCGCCCCCTGATGGTCTGTTTGTGAAAAGGAATAGATTTCTCATGTAAAAGAGGGTATCAGCTACCGATTGGGATAAAGTTCAATTCTTGGTCGGAGTTTCTCTTTGAAGGGAGGGATAGCCCAGACAGCTCATGGTGATGACCCAGAACCCCCTGCAAGGTATAAAAGAGGCCAAACATCCCTTACATTTAGTGCGGCTTAAATAGAGTAGCACATCGCCAACTGCGACTTAGTTCTTGCATTGCAGATGCATACCAATGCTTATTAGGGGCCTGTTTATAAAGGCACCGATCAGTCACTGAACATCGCCTCGCTACATAGAAATATAAAAAAATTGCGCGTCCAATCGTGTTTTGCTCCTACAAAGTTGTTGATGAGGAAGTGCGGCCTGAAAGTACCACACATAAAACATACTTCCTGCTGTTCTTATTGTTTTATGGTAGTCAGCTAATATATGTTTGCAAATTCCCCGAGTGCAAGTAAAAGTAAGAAAAATATTCCTCCCCTGGGGGAAATATCCATGTTTTATGAGTTAGGCTTCCTCTTCTGTCTTTTGAAAGGAAAATCGTGTTTTTCGTTACCTGTGGTGCACCGCCCAGAAATAACCTGCAGGTGGCAGTGTTGCACTGTAAGTCAGTTCCAGTTACAGCAAGCTTCTCATTCTAAGCAACATGCCACACAAGTGTACTGTGCAGACCTGTTTTATGCTATGTGACACCTATTTGTTTCCAACAGGTTCTCTAACAAGACCTTTATTGGACTGTAGGAGATCAGTGCTGTTTCATATGTCTCGGCAAAGCCACTAGCGTTGTACCGCAAGCTTTTCAAGATTTGTTTAAAGCGCTAGTAAGCCTGGGTCTTAAAGCAAACCTGAAACGAAAATAAATTAATGAGATAATGTATGTGTATTGCAGAATATGTGTATTACAGATAAAAAATGGAGCATTGGTTGCAAAGAAAAGTCTCATTGTTTTCCAGTACAGGAAGAGTTAAAGAACTTCTGTTGTTATCTATGCAAAAAGC
This sequence comes from Hyperolius riggenbachi, assembly GCF_040937935.1. NCBI lineage: Eukaryota > Metazoa > Chordata > Amphibia > Anura > Hyperoliidae > Hyperolius > Hyperolius riggenbachi. Next base: position 528,420,959 of record NC_090647.1, read on the forward strand.
TTCTCTGAGCTTCTAGACCCACTGGGTGGAATACAGTCCTGTTTTATGAAGCACTTAAAAAGCCAAGAAACAGTGAGAGACAGCTTGAGAGAAGGTTTTACTGCAGGAATGTTTAAATGGTCATTATTTCTACTTTGTTTTATAGCTTAAAGGGAACCAGAGATGAACGTTGTACACACAAAATATATACACATCAATCGCTTTTCATGAGGAAATTATTTTACCACTATTTTCGCCGCTCTGGTGTGCCTTAGTACATTTATTTTTACATTTTTCCCCCGGGATAAATCAAAGATGGCTGCCGGCTCATACCCTTCTTCTTCCGGGTCATGAGCAGCTCTAAATGTTAATCTCTAGGCTTGCTGCGCTTATGTGCTGCTCAGCGCACAAACCTAGTGTGGAGGACGCAGGCGCAGTGTTGGGAGACCTAATGCGGTGACGTCATCCTCCCACTGCAGACTAGCCCGACCTGTATTTCCCCCGACCTGGATTTCCCCCGACCTAGGCTGGAAGGAGAGTCGGCAGACTCAGCAGCGGCAGCAGCACGGAGGAATCAGCAGGGCAGTCGGCAGACGCAGCAGCGGCGGCAGCACGGAGGAATCAGCAGGGCAGTCGGCAGACTCAGCGGCGGCGGCAGCACGGAGGAATCAGCAGGGCAGTCGGCAGACTCAGCAGCGGCGGCAGCACGGAGGAATCAGCAGGGCAGTCGGCAGACTCAGCGGCGGCGGCAGCACGGAGGAATCAGCAGGGCAGTCGGCAGACTCAGCGGCGGCGGCAGCACGGAGGAATCAGCAGGCATTACTAGGCAGCAGCAAACACTCCCTTCTCATCACAGCCCTCCGTGATGCTGTGTATGCAAATCAGGAAGGCAGAGCCAGGAGGGGGAGGGCTTGAAATTACTTCACACTGCAGACGGACTTAGCTAATCTGATTCCAGGTCAAACTTATGCTGGATCCACACTGTGCGTTCGCACACTCGATTTCCCGCTCGATTCGCAGCGATTCCCGTCGATTTGTTTATTTCCAACATGTCCGATTTGGATTTCGATGGATCGTTAGGTCGATTCGCATGCAAAGTATGCCAAATCGACCTAGCGATCCATCGAAATCCAAATCGGACATGTTGGAAATAAACGACGCGAATCGAGCGGGAAATCGAGTGCGCGAACGCACCGTGTGGATCCAGCATTAGACTGGCTCAGTCGGGCTTTCTTATCACAGCTGATAGCAGAGTAATTGGGCAGAGAAGAAAGAAACTAAAAGCATGGTACTTGTTTACTGTCATGTTCTCATTGATTTTTATGATAAAAAACATGAGGGTGCTTCGTCTCTGGTTCTCTTTAAAAGACAGTGTGGTTTTAAACCTGAAACCGTGACAGTATGATGCAATGTTATAAAAAAAAAGACATGTAACTGAAAAGAAAAATATGAGACTCTTTTCTTTGCTACGGTTGTTCTATTCATGATCTGTACTACACATACAATTCATTAAACAGTATTATACTTTTTTTATTTATTTTTTTGCTTCATGTTTGCTTTAACCTCCCTGCCAGTAACCACAATCTACACTCGGGCTAGCCGCAGGGAGCTCAATGCAGAGAAATGGCGCGCAGCGGGCATTATTACTCACCTCCCAGGGGATCCAGACGCAAGGCAGCCATTCTCCTTCCTGTCTTTGGAGACTCTGAATCAATCTTCGGCGATCTCACTACAGGGTCACAGTGCCACCCGGAGGATGGAGGGAAAATTGTAGCGTAGATTCCTGGTAGGGCAGGGAAGCAATTGCCTACTGCTGTGCCCCAGCCCCTATCAAGCCAGTACAACTGATCATTTCCAAGTCAAAAGGAGAGGCACTGCTTACCATAAAAGGCCCTTTATTGCATTCTGGGGTAAACACATCAGCGGTGGGGGTGACAGACAAGCCTGATGCCACTGTGGTTACCCAGGATGCAATAAAGGGCCGTTTATGATAAGCAGTGCCTCTCTTTTCTCCTTTTGTTTTTACTTGGAACTGATCCTAATTAAGTGCATGCAACCAGAGGGCATTACATAGGCTTCCAGTTGCATTAGTGCTGATTACCCAGACTTCTCAACTCTCACATGTACGATTGATCATTTCAATTAATTTCAGCCAAAAATCAATTAACCATTACCATTGGGCTGCCATGTTGGGACATCAACCAGTGAAACAACTGCTGCTCTAATCTGATACAGCCAGGCCCGGATTTACATCACAGAAGCCTATAGGCACAAATGTTCTGGCAACCTTGGCTCTGCCATCCACAACCCCCCACCGAACGATACTGCAAGTGTGCTGGCTGGACCAGCTATTATCTGTCCCCTGCCTGGTGTAGGAAGCCACGTTTGCCCCTTAGTATTAGGTAGCCAAAGGTACCCTCAGTCTTAAGTAGCTAGAGGTGCCCCCAAGTATTCAGTAGCTAGAGTTGCCTCCGGATAAAGGGAGACCTCATCAGTGGGATGCCGAGAGCCAGATAGGTAACCTCTCACGCTCGAGACTCTGCAATTAGAAGGGCAGAGGCACTAAGGGTGGGGAGTGAGCCACCTTTCCATCATCAGACGCCTCTAGGCTCGTGCCTACAGTGCCTAACGGAAAATCCGTACCCATCATACAGCCAAAAACAAAACACTGAAATTACATTTACAATAGATTGGTGCAGCTCAGTCAGAACGTTAGAAGTATGCATGTATATTACGCCTTCTTCAGTGTCCGCTCAGGAGGGTGACATGGGGAACTCTGCAGTCTTAGGAAAGCTGCGCTGGGCCTGATGGTCAGCTGCTCCTGTTGGTCGATATTCATTGCTTCACTACTACTGTATATCCACCTCAGCTTCTGTCATGCCCACTGCCTTTCCCATTATCAGACTCTGCTCCATTGAATGCTGCTCTTTCAGCAATGTGAATGTGCCGGACACTACAATGGACTGCTTGTAAATGCTGGTGGAATGGTCGGGATTTTATTAATGTCAACCTGAAGTGAAAATAAACATTAAAAAATGTTTCCTTGTGTAGTATGGATGATAAATAGATCATTAGTAACTTGGAAATGAGTCTTATTTTTATTTTTAGTTTAATGGCTTAATTTTTAAGATTGCATCAGACTGTCACAGTTGCTGTATAGAATCCATCCTCTGCCTTTTAAGCTGAAAGAGAAAAAGTAGTAATGACGCTTTGAACTTTTCAGCACTTAAACCTCATTCGAAGCTTTATCTCAATTTTGCAAGAAGGAGATGGCACACAAAAGGTAACAAAATAATGTTGTATTGGGTATGTCCAAAGAATGCATTCCTTGGATATACGCAATACAGCAAAGTTGTTTTACCTTTTTTTGCAAAATTGTTCTAGTGTGTTGCAGGGGGTGTGGTCCTTGCTGAGACTACTGCACCGGTGACACTTAGATTCCTATTCCAATTGGCGAGAGGTGGGTACCTAATTGTGTTTGGAAGTCTTAGCTCATTATTTCTCAGCTGTTTTAGCTTCTATTTACTTTTCAGGAAACCAAACTGAATTCTACAAGCTGTCAACAAGCTCTTTTGCATTGATAACCACTCACTTTTTTAACTTTTGCTGTATTGGAAAACAGAAAGGGATGTCAGAGAATTTCTTACTAGGGTTAGTATTATACGGTATGTACCTGTGTTTATCTCATCATCACGTGTCTCTTCAGGTATGCTTTAAAGGTATTCTCGCAGCTCGTTTTGAGACAAGTTAGGTCTTTAATGACAGTGGTATATAGTGTATGTTTTAAATGAGCCCAAAGTGATAACTCATTTAAATAAAAAATAAATATTAAATAAAATACATATAAAATAGAGGTAACTGTAACACTTACCTTTTACCATGCGTTTCACTGGCCTGCTCCACTTCTTCTTCGGGCAATATGCCTGGAAGAGGTGGCTGCTCTGGACAGATGTGCCAGTTTTCTTCAGTTTCGGTAAATCAGGCCTACAGTGTGGAGTTAGTTAACATTATCAGAGGACAAACCTTGGAGCTCAATCACCTATCAGTTCTATATTACTGTAGACACTTTAGGGTGAACATTGCATGTGTTGCGGTAGAAAGCCATTTTTTTCTAAAGTACTTTGATAAGCGGGCTCCCTGAGCTGTGCTTTCGGTAATAAAGAATGAGCTATTGCCCTACAGATGCATTGATTTCACTTACTGCCTTGCCAAAGTGTTGAATTCTAATTTGCTGTTTTCAATTAGCAGCTTTCCTAATCAGTTTTAGATGACTGTGAATTTGCAAAGGCTTGATAAGTGTGACAAATAGTGTAATATTTTATGAAGTATCGATGTTTATTAATAGCTTTCAAGTCTAATTATAGAATTTAACTAAATAAGATGTATCTGATGGAATTTTGAGGAAGTGATTCTGGCTGTGACCCTAAAGGCGTCTTATTGAAAATTGGCTTCTCAGTCTGCCAGTCATTTGTCAGCCTCGGCAGAACATTTGCTATTATGAGGGAGTGGCTGTGTGGCACAATGACTGTGGTCTGGACTGTGGTGAATAGGGATGGCCCTGCCTAGGAGAATTTGCGGAAACGCATGTAAACAGTTTTATCACCAGATAGATTTGTAAGGTTCTGATTTGCTGTGATGACTTTCTGGTTTACCACATGATCATGACCAACAAATGAGAACCTTAGAAATCTATCAGCTTGATCACATGCTTCTCTCTGAGCTCTCCTAGGCAGGGCCATCCACAGTGGTGATTCATTGGCCTGTACAGGGCACATAGTTTGTTATGGATTACTGGTGTAGTTACAGAGCCACAGTGGTCATCCAGAAAGTAACATAACCTAACAAATGCTCTTATCTGCCATGCAAGGTATTCTTTCAGCGTAATGTAACTTGCATCTGTCAGGTTAATCTCTTCCCTCTCGGCACCACTTGTCACATGACTGCAGAACGCCGGTAGCTGTTTGATCAGTAGCATTAACATGAAGCCACCCCCAATCCCAAAACCTTCCAACCCATAGTTGAGGAGTGTAATGCTACTACAAAAGAGAGATTGAAGATCTTGTAAAAAGATATGATAAATGCTTAAATAATAATACAACCTTGATTGTATTAGCTTACCACTTCTATGTTATGAGGGATTACTTATCCATTTAAAGTATATTCACTTAGTTTACCTCTCTACTACATAGTTCTGATAAGATTGTATAACCAAGATTGTATCAAGGATGGGCACTTCAAGGTGGCCATACGTCAAGTGAATTAGCGACTGATCGACCAAGAGACAGATCTATCTCTGATCAGAGAGTAATCTGTTGGCTGTCCATACATCAAAGCCAGATTCCCAATCGATTTCAGCATGAAAACTTTCGTAAATTGGCCTTGTGATGCCGCCTTGCGATGCCGCCTTGCAGCCCCTGGTTGCGTTCCCCCAAATATTATATGTGCTCCCCATTACTTTACCTGTCTGCTGGGTGTCCACTGTACTTCCGCTTTGGTGTCCCATGTTTCTGCCGGTATTATAACATGTGGGGCATGTGTATGACATCACACACCACCACCACACACGTGCTATATGCCGGTAGTCACGTGAGACCCGAATGCAGAAGTACGCTAGCGGTGGCGTGACAGATAAAGTATTTTAATGCCCAGGCACTGGGGGCACATATAACATCTGGGAGGGACAGCGACCGGGCTTCCAATACGTTCGTCGCTCGTGATATTGCTGCCGCGCACCTAATCAACCACGTCAGCCCGAGATTTCCCAGCATGTACGATGAATACATTTAACTAATTTGGTCTGAAATCGTTCGAATTCTCGATCAGGCATGCTTTTTGCATCACCGATTTTGACTTGATTTGATGAGGGCGTGGCCTGACAGCTGCACTGACTGAAAACACAGCCTGCTGCTGCCATCTTGTGCAATAAAGGAAGAGTGCAAAGTCTCTCATTCAGTGTAATTATGTTACTGATTACGTCCACATTTGGGACCTTTTTAGCTAGAATTATTTAAATGCCTCTGCTTTAAAGGGATCCAAGTACCTTTCTTTTTCAGCAGTTTTCCTGGTTTCTAATAGCTGTATGAGCTGCTATTTTCCCCCTTCCCTCTGCCCTTATTTATCCATGGGAATCAAACGTGACTCTAAACTATTTGAAGCACAGCGTCCTATCACCCCTAACCCCCCCCCCCCACACACACACACACAGACACACTGATGAAAGCATTTGTTTGCTCTTCGCTACTGCTAATTACAGCAATCCTTATCTGCCTGCTCTTTCTGAGGAAGGCAGGCCATGAAAGTAGGGCAATGAAAAGCCTCTAACAAACATTTGAATGTAAAAAGAGGTAGAAGTAATTTTTTTAGTATTCAGCCACATTGTTAGTCTGCGTGTTTAATGTGCTATTGAGATGTCCTGGGTTCTATAAATAGTGCTCGGTTTACTTTAAAGTCAGAGGGCAAGATGTAAGGATTACACTAACAGAATGTTGTGAGGCTGAGCTCTGTATGAAAACATCCAGAACAACAGACATTGTAATAGGATCTCTGTTTCTAATTTTTGGAGGGGTTCTGTGATCTGCTGGCATCCCGGAAGACCGCATTGTATAAACGTAGAAACATTTGTTACATTTGAAGTGCCCTGCGTCTAATTAAATCAGGCAGGGCATAAAAATGGCCCCGCTCACATCTGTCACAGAGCATGTCGGCCCTCTGAAGAGGGGTCTGGATACAATAAAACTTCTATTTTACGGAGGGGAGACGTGCAGTAAACTGTTGTATTTCCAACTTCTAAGACTTCTTCTTATTCATGATCGTGATTATGCCATGGTCAGAACTCTTAAGAAGTTCTCTTGAACTGTACTGTTTATAGGATCTTTCTTCCTCCCCGTAAAACATATGTTTGATTGTATCCAGATGTGTCTTCCGTATACTGGGCCATTTCTGTTACTGGCATTTCGGGTTACCTACAGATCTGCTGGAGTCCTGTACACCCAACCCAACCTCCCTCTCCATTTCCTAAGACAAGCGTGGAGTCCGGGCCCCTCATTCACTTAACTTTTTCTCCTCAGTTTTCTCCTGGATCGTTTTCCATCTTCTCTTTCAAATAACTTTTCAGCACTTTGCTATTGAAAAAAGCATCAAAAGTTAGGTGAAAAAGTACTATCAAAATAATTTGGAGTATTTTCTCACTGGGTGGTGGTTTAAAGGTAATTTTATTGGCAAGGGCCCATATGCTATTAACTTTTTCTCCTAGGAGAAAATTTTTCATCTTTTTAAAATAACTCTTCAGCACTTTGCAATTGAATTAGTACAAAAAATTTAGAAGACAAGTACTATCAAAACTAATTATTTTTTTGCTTGCTGCTGGTTGGGGAGCTACGGATGGGTATCAGGCTGGCAGGGGAGCTAAGGATAGATAGAGGCTGGCTGGGGAGCTAGGGGTGTGTACCAGACTGGCTGGGGATGCGTGCTAGGATGAATGGGGAGCTCCCCATGCCTTTTCTGCAACAACACCAGGGGGCAGGGTGATATGTGTTGTGTCTGTTGGCCTAACTTTGCTGGCTGACTCTGATTCTGTTGGTGGTACTGGTGAGTCCATACCTGTTTAGCAAATTCCAAAATATGATGCTCCTGAGTCCTGTGAGAGGTAGATTGTTGCAGACTCATAGTGGTCGGTGCTGGGTCAGTGGAACATTGCGCGCCCATGACCGGGAGTGCTATGCGCATGACGTAAATCAGTGGGTCAGCACCTGACCATAAGCTGACCAGGAAGAACGGGGCTCTCAGTGCGAGCGCAGTGGGCATGACTGCGGGGCCTCCTTCAGGTGCAGGGCCTGGGGCGATCCACTTGCTCCTCCCTAAGGCCGCCTCTGGAAGGTGTGAACAGTGGGAGGCCCCACTAAAGTACCTCTACATTGAGCAGGTAGGTGCACTTGAACGCACAGCTTGTGCATGCACAGTGCGAAAGGGAGGCTGTCAGCCCTGTCAGCGCCCCCTTCAAAGAAGAACATTGTGACGCCCTGAGTGGCTGCTCTGGTTGCCCAAGCTAAAGGCCGGCCCTGCATGGAATGATGAATATGCGACTAGGAATCATAGCCTTGATGTCCCACATAACATCCTAATTTACTATAGATGTATATACAACGTACGTATTCCAGCCTTCCAGGGTTAACAGAGATTTTCCTATGCGTGATGTATTCTTGCACTGTCAGTGCTTTATATATTGGCCCTGGGCTCCGGCTCAGTGGAAAGCGATGAGCAGAGATCTCTGTCCAGGAACACAATAAACAAGCCTGATTATTAAATGGAAAATATTATGCAGCTAAAACAGCCTGAATTACCGCTAACATATGCTTTAATTCATCCAGATTTACTTTCCCCTCAAGTACTCTCTTCAGGCAGCTATGAAGAGCCCAGGAAAGAGACCGTGTGTGTCACGGCTGGAGCCATATGGTGGGATTGTGACAGATGCGCTCTAATTTTCAAGACACCCGAGTCCTGCGATGTCACGTTCTCTTAGGAGGACACTTTCTGGTTGAGTATGGACGGGCCCCACCCTCATTAACAATGGTACCCATAGAGGTAACGGTAAGTCTGCTGGAGCCCTGACTCCTGCTATACGATTAGCAGTTACGAATAGCGAGCACCCAATATTTTACATGTGTAGTGGCAGCACGTATATCAGTAGGTCTGCGGCAGAGGGGACGTTAGGATTATTCATTAATGGAGTAGGACGGTTAGGGTTAGGTATCTGTTGGGGGTTCGGTAAGGCTTAGGCGTCTTTGGAGAGGAACACTAACTACTTAACACTATGGGTACCTCTGGCCACCTAATGCTAAGGGACACGTAGCTGTAATGGCAAGGGAAGTGAGGGAGAAGTGACAGCTGGCCTGGGACAGCCAGCACACTTGCAGTGCAGTCGGGGGGGGGGGGGGGGGGGTGTTGTAGTCTCATGGAGGGAGAAGTCTAGGGTGCCAGGACATTTGTGTGCCTATAGGTCCCTGTGAGGTTAATCTGAGCCTGCTGGCCCCTACTACCATTATAAAAAGTCATGTCAGATATACTGGATACCCCCACACATAGGCAGGCACACGTAAAAGCACCCACACATTTTGGGCCAAAAAATTGTCCAAAAGCCACAACCCGCTGATTATCGGGGCCCTCTGATTGTTTGCGGTTATACTCCCCTCTGTGTTCAAGTGCAACTGTACTTTTCTTACACCTCACAGAGGTTTGCTTTAAAGTAAACCCGAGATTTACCTATGAAGTGGTATGTCTCTAGATCCTATAGAGGCTCCCCCGTGTCCTCCTTGCCGCTGCTCACCGGGACCCAAGCTCAGGGACCTGAGCTCAGACATGCTCCATCATTGTGAGCATGGCCTGTGCAGTACCACAGACCCGCTCGTGCATGAGTGCCTCTGACTTTGCGCAGGAGTGGCCATACTCATGTAGGTGCAATACATGCATGAAGAGGAGCGGGGCCTGGTGCTTCGATCTGACAAGTCCTTCTATGGGATCCAAATCTTCTTACGTAAGTATTTGCTATTTGACCCGAGGTTCACCTCAGGTACATTTTATTAAACTAAATAAAAATATATACCTGCTCATGCACTTAACATGCATTGCTTCAAAACTTACCCTCGTACAAAAACCTTGATGCTCATGCAATTTCTTTAGTCACTATATTATTAGCTTTCACTGCATTATTTTTAGCTTTAGCTTTAGTAAACATTTCCTGCGGCAATGGCAGTCTGCCTTCTAATTTTTGGCCAATTTAATGTTTTTCTTAAAGGGTATGTTTAGCTTTTTATTAAAGGGTAGGTTTAGCATACATAGTTCCGTGTTTGGTGTGAAAATGTCACCACTACAATGCCTTTATAAGATAAAAAAAACATGCCAGCTTGTCTTCTCGAAGCACGAACATATATTCGCTTTCCCATCTTTCAGTAAATTATGTTTCTTCAGCACCAACTTTTCTGTTCTTGGACATTTTAGGATTGATTGTTGATATTTCCAATCTCTGCTCTGTGAAAACACAGCTGAGCAAAGCTGGAGTAGAAACACTGAACTCTAATGGCAGGAGGTCACTTCTCAAGGACCACATAAGATGGCGAGGCAGACCAGATTGGCCAGTAGGTCTTGAATTTGACTGACACCTGTAAACTAGACAATACGGTATATTGAATGTTTTTCAAAGCAACCATGTCTCAAATTGTCAGATAATTTATGTGCCCTCCCAAAAAAAGAATTATGCATCATATCCTACAAATAAACATAGCACCCTACTGTTCCTTTTTCAAGGGGATTTTGTGGTGTTATGTAAAGATCTGACTGACCAACTATGCTATTTAACTACTTGGAAGTTTGAAAACTTAATAAGCAACATCTTAATGGTTTCATTATATTTTAAAATCTAAGTGTTTTGAGTACATATTTTTTGATGATGGAAAATGTTAACTTTTAAAAATGCCTGAAAATCTGCATTTTGCTCAAGAATTCTTATTAGATTATTATCTGGAGGTGTTGGCAATGTGTCTTTTGCTTAGTTTTGCCTTTGACAGTGTCCCTCTTTTTCATCCTAAAAAGTTGGACAGTATGTGATTAGTCAACCATGCTCCCCAAAAGACAATATTTTAGCATGTCCCCCAAATAACATAATTAGCCAGCCATGTCCTTAACATAACATCATTGGGCTGCATGTCCTCCAAAGAACATAACAGACCGGGCTCCAGTAATAGGATCTACTAGCAGGTTAGACCCCAGTAATCTCTGAGAGCCTGGGAGAGGGAAATTGGGTCCCCCTTAGATGATTTACAGAGGGACATCATACTAGACCACGTACACATGGTGGTAAAGGCCACCAGACCGGTTGGCCATTATATTTGGAACAGGGGATGATAGATGTTGAATAGGACGTGGGAACAGGTGTACATTACTTCACCTACTCTGGGAATGCCCTAAACAAGTGATCTGCAAACTTGGCTCTCCAGCTGTTAAGGAACTACAAGTCCCACAATGCATTTGCCTTTATGAATCATGACTGTGGCTGTCAGACGACTGCAATGAATTGCAGAGCCAAATTTACAGATCACTGCCCTGAACTCAGGAGATATTGGGATGAGGTGCTACGGATCATAAGAAAGGTGACATGCCAGGAAATTGGGTAGATATCCTAGTTATGTTGTTATAGGTGTTGGAATACATATTAAGTACTTAGCGGTTTCTTCTGTTTAGACAGGGTCAGTTCTTGGCCTGAAGGGGGGGGATGTGGAGTTTAATATGTTGTCATGTTATTCCATCTCTCCTGGATGTTAATACCAACCTGGTTAAAAATGGCCGGGCTAGACATCCACTGGCTTGAAATTACAATGATAGATTGGAATTGTTTTTAGATCTCCTTTGCGCCCCTGTGAGGGCAGTTGAAGATGCTGTCTATTATTGTATGGATATTACCTTTCCTGTTCAAACAAAATGATGTTAAAAAAAGACCCCAGTTCATGGTAATACAGATCAAATCTCAGCAATAGATCCAAGTAATGGTGGCCATACACGGTACAATAAAAATGTTCGATTTTCCCGTTTATTCGATCTAAATGATCGAATTGAATGAAAGTTGAAAATATTTTTTTTTTCGATCAAGAAATTCGAACGATTATCCCGTTTTTTCTGGAAAAATGATCGAACATGCTGGAAAAATCTTTATATTCGATCTAAAGGAATAATCGAACTAAATTATCTAATTGAAAAATTGTACCATGTATGGCCACCTTATCAGATTTTCCATTTACAACAGCTCCCTCCCCAGCACAACACACTGGTAAACTGTGGCTGCACACAGTTCCATGTCTCAATGCGCTATCTATAGAGACACTCACATGGCCAGCAGCATTTATCTTCTGCGTAGCACACAGCTATCCAGCCACTAAGACACATGGGGGTCAGAGAGCAGTAAATGCTACAGTAATGTGAATAGAGCATCAGGATGGGTGTGCATCCTCCCTACCCCAGCAGGACAGGTCAGGAGCAAATAGAATGCCCAACCTTAAAGAGACTCCGTAACAAAAATTGCATCCTGTTTTTTATCATTCTACAAGTTCCAAAAGCTATTCTAATGTGTTCTGGCTTACTGCAGCACTTTATACTATCACCTTCTCTGTAATAAATCAATGTATCTTTCCCCTGTCAGACTTGTCGGCCTGTGTCTGGAAGGCTGCCAAGTTCTTCAGTGTTGTGGTTCTGCTATGAACTCCCCCTCCAGGCCCCTCTCTGCACACTGCCTGTGTGTTATTTAGGATTAGAGCAGCTTCTCTCTTCTCTCTTATCTTTTACAAGCTGGATAAATCGTCCTCTGAGCTGGCTGGGCTTTCACATACTGAGGAATTACATCACAGGTGTCGAACTCCAGGCCTGGAGGGCCAGATCCATGCCGGTGTTTAGGATGGACTGAGAAAGAGAGGAATGTGTTCTACCTGATGGACCACACCTTTCCTGATTCAGACCCATCAATTTATTTGAGCTGTGCCAAAAATGTGTGAGGATCTCGGCCCTCGTAGGACCGGTTTGACATTCCTGAATTACATACAGGCAAAGCTGTCTGCACTCTGCAGTAAGAAACAGCCTGACACTTCAGTGCATGAGAACAGGGGAAAAGAAACACACAAATGATCTCTTGAGATTCAAAAGGAATGCTGCATACAGCCTGCTTGTGTATGGATGTATTTTCTATGTGTGGACATACTGTACATCAACCTACTTCCTGTTTTGGTGGCCATTTTGTTTGTTTATAAACAAACTTTTAAAAACGGTTTTTAACCACTTTTAATGCGGCGGGGAGCGGCAAAATTGTGACAGAGGGTAATAGGAGAGGTCCCTTAACGCACTGGTATGTTTACTATTGTGCGATTTTAACAATACAGATTCTCTTTAAACAGCAAGTAGTGCAAGGGACTTAAATAGAAACCGTGACCAAGAATTGAACTTCATCCCAATCAGTAGCTGATACCCCCTTTTACATGAGAAATCTATTCCTTTTCACAAACAGATCATCAGGGGGCTCTGTATGGCTGATTATTGTGGTCAAACCCCTCCCACAGGAATCTGTGACTACCATGGTCCTGGCAGTTTCCTGTCTGTGAACCTCGTTGCATTGTGGGAAATAGCTGTTTACAGCTGTTTCCAACTGCCAAAAAAGCAAGCAGCATCTCCTTCCAGTGACATCACCTGCCAGTAAAAATGTCACCATGTGATAAATGTCAGAATGTAAATCAGGGAGAGGAAAGGTTTTACAATGGGCAAACACTGATTAAATCATTTATACATAATTATTGAAAAAATGAAGCACTTTTTTATTACATTATTCACTGGAGTTCCTCTTTAAAGCTAGGGAGTGGTGTGCTGGACAATGCCTGGGCCATGTACAAAAGTCCCTCCTGTCCTCTATGCCCCGGTCCAGGTTTTCAAGAAGTCGCTTGAGACATACATCAAGACATAGCTGCCTTTTCCTCGCCTGATGACAGCCAGTGTGACTCCTTCTTAAGGTACACTGAATTAACTTGAAGCGTTAACGGGCAACAATGGTTATCGAAAGATCAGATGTTGCTTTAAACTTTACATTTGTTGAACTATTTATTAAATCGGACCAAGAGACCATGGATTGGGAAGAACTCAACAATTTCCTGATCATCCTGTTAAGCTCTTATTCTACATGTATCTTTGCTCTTTCACACATTGGACCACTTTAGGGGGTGAGTCAACCTAGAGAAATGCCTGTTAACCCTTGCCCAGATCTTAAAATTACCAGGAGCACACTTTGATACAAAGTCCAATATGATCGGTCTCTTCACCCTCCAGATTCGGGCTATTCCATCTAGAGTTAGAGAATTCGTTTCACATTGGAAGATGTTGGCCAGGGAATGCATCAGAATATTTGGTTCGTTAACTGCCACCATAACATTGATTCAGTGGACACGGCGACACATGACAGCAATTCAGAAGGGCTTCCTGAATCAACGGTGTGGAATCCGCTGTCCTTAGAAGACGAAGATTATGACCCAATTAAAACTCAGCCTCTGGTGATGGGTGTAGTCCACCAAGCATCTCAGGGGAGCTGGTGCTTTATGACCAAGAAATCTGCCCTGAATGTTTTTTTCACATCACATCAGTTTTCACATCAGTTTTCAGCAAATCTGTTTTTACTGAAAATTGACAACAAATGAACTGTACCTTCTGTATGAAAACCAGGGGGCACCAAGAGCAAACCGATGCTACGATACTCTTTCTTTCATTAGTTTTGTCAAAAATGTACTTGTCTATTTAATTGAAGATTTTTTTTTATTGAAACTGTTTATTTTTCTTCCGCATTTCTTTTGTGTGCTTCCCATTTTTTATTTTATAGACAGTTAAGGCCCATTAGTGCTGCCATGGAGACGAGGAGAAAATGGAAAACTGTGTCCTGAAATATACACAGTTTCCTTCTGTTACATCTCCATAGCAGCAAATTCGCAGAAGAAGGCACACCACAGGCTAGAACTTTGCACCACAGGCTAGACATTTGGGTGTCTCCCAAAACCTGTAGTGCGTGCCGACATTGTTAATAAACAGAACTAAAGTTCTAGCCTGTGATTTCTCTCCTTCTACGAATTTGTAGTTACACGGTGTGGCCAAGGAGCGGTGGACCAGCCTGAAGGAGTGCACCGGCATTAAGCTCTCCTGTGAGGGATGGAGTAAGCAGGAGCTTACACAACCCGTCTTGGTTTGGAGTATATCTCCGTAGCAGCACAAGTCACCCACCCTGCCGTAGGCAAGATCGAATATATCAGTCAGGAGATAGCCGTTGCCTGGCAGAAACAGGGACAAATGAAGAAGAAAAAGGGATGGAGATATTTGGTTCCCAAAGAGGGACTGCCCCTCCAAAAAAAGACAGAAGCTATGAAGACAGTTTGGCACAATATGGCTGCCTGGAGACTTATCCAGGACTGAAGCTCCTCAGCAGGACTCATGGAAGTTTGTGATACACCAAGCCTGGTGTGTTTCATGGACAAAGCAGCCACACATTTCCCCAGTTTTCCAGGCTGGAAATGTTCTGAATTTGCAGACAGACCTGCCAGTAAGCAGCTGCCTTCCTCTGTTATGTCATGGAATGTAATGAGGCTCTCAGCCCAGCTCCAGATCCTTTGGTTACTATTGAACGGTGCTCCCTTGGCACTTCCTAACTCAATTCATCACATTTTCCAGGAACTGTAAGAGCTCTTCAAGATGGTAACTAAACAAATTACATCACTGCCATTACTGAAGCCATGGCGTGCACTGCACTGAGGTCTTCTGTTTTTGTTTGTGATCCTCTAACATTAGCGGCATTGTGGTAGCTACGAAGGCAGCCAGGTTGCTAATATTTATAAAGCCCTAGAATATTAGAAGGTATTACTAAGCACATGTTCACATTAGCCTGCTCTCGAGATGAGCTAACCATCTGACTTCCTAACCATAGTCATACAACACATTGTCCTGGGGCTGCTGGGTGGGAGCCAGTTATTTTACTAGGATGCTTTTACACAGTGGGAGGGGAGCAGAGCGTTCATAGGAATTTAATCTTCAGAGGAAAAAAAGATTGTTCCGGATGGAAAGGGGCGAAGGATTTTGGATTTTTAGTCTCGGTGTCCAAAATGCACATACTTCCTGTTCAATCAGGAAGTGGTTAAAGGAACCTCACTGTTTCTTGACTAATCTGATATGTGATCTTAATTTGTGGGTGATTAATTCCCTTTAAAGGATACTCGAGGTGACATGGTGAGATAGACATGGGTATTACAGTCCCTAGAACACAAATAACTATGCTGTGTTACTTTTTTCTTTCTCTGCCTGAAAGAGTTAAATATCAGGTATGTAAGTGGCTGACTCAGTCCTGACTCAGACAGGAAGTGACTACAGTGTGACCCTCACTGATAAGAAATTCCAACTATAAAACACTTTCCTAGCAGAAAATGGCTTCTGAGAGCAGGAAAGAGATAAAAAAGGGTCAATAGTTCATAGATTTTAGCTCTGGCATAGTTCAATGAATGTGTCATTGAGCAAAAACAATAAAACAGTTAAAACTTAAAAAGTAGATTTAAACAAAATAAAACTGTGGAATATCTTAAAAAGTCATTTTTAGGAGAAGGAAGATAGATACAATCGTTTATTTCACTAATTTTCACCTTGGGTGTCCTTTAAAGTTGACATTCACATATGTAGTATATATGATTAATAATTTTGAAGCTATACCATGGGAGAGAGAAGGCATATAACACATATTACTAAACCTGATATTTTTCATGACTGTAAAGCTATGGGGACACTGCAGGTTATCAGTTTTCAATAACAGAATTAATTGTCCTGAGCACACAGCTTCACACTCTGATCTGTATCTTCACTTACCCTGGAGGGCGAGAAATCTCCCATAATCCCTTGCTTCTTTGTGACAGTATTATGTATAGTGCAGCCGCAGGGCAAAGCCAGTTATCCTCCATACTGGTATTCTGTGCAGGTGCTGAAGCTTCAGCCTCACATGACACATTTTATACGCAATCCCTGTCCTGGTGAAATAAATAGCAGCTGCTACAATGCTGGGCTGCTCTCTATCCATCAGGTCATGTAATAGTCCTGCTGTGTTCTCAGATATGGTGCTGCATACAAAATTCATGGGGCATGTGGTTACTTTTCAACTTTTACTTTTTCCTACACACTCAAAAGTACTGTATATACTCCAATACAAGTCGACCTCGTGTATAAGTTGATTCCAATATTCAACCCTAAGAAATCTTCTTCAGAGGCAAGTTTAAAGCCAATGATTACCAATCTAAAAATAAAAAAGTCAGATACTCACCTAAGGAGAGGGAAGGCTCGGTCCTAATGAGCCTTCCCTCTCCTCTCCCGGTGCTGCGCTGGCTCCCCCGTTCGCGTCCGCCGCCGCAGGGACTTCGGAGGTCTTCGGGAGCACTCGGGCTTCCGAAGACGGGCCACTCCATACTACGTACGCGCGAGTGCGTCATAGAGGGCGCTCGCGCATGCGTAGTATGGAGCGGCCCGTCTTCGGGAGCCCGAGTGCTCCCGAAAGCTCCCTTCGGCTGCGGAAGTGGCAGTATTTGACCGAACTGGTCGAATACTGCTACGGGGAATCCTGTGCGGGACCGGGCACCGGGAGAGGGAAGGCTCATCAGGACCGAGCCTTCCCTCTCCTTAGGTGAGTATCTGACTTTTTTATTTTTAGATTGGTACACATTCACTTTAAGGAACAGCTTTGTTCCTTAAACTTGCCTCTGAAGAAGCTTTCTTAGCGAAACAGCTGTCAGGCATCCCCTCACCCGCACTGTACATCCCAATTGTGTCTGCACCGTGGATTAAAGGTACCTTGTTTTTGCAACTTCAGTGCCTCCTCTCCTTCTCTACTCCTATGTAAATGAATGTCTCTGAGAGCACGTTGTAGCATCAAGCACTCAATCAAGTGAGCCCAGCATCTATTTGCCCTCATCTAGTGCCAGCCTTTTTCTTTTCTATATTGCATATCAAACTGCATGGAGGTGGCAAAATTGGCCAATCATAATCAAGTGTGTATCAGACTTAAAGGAAGTCTGAAGCGAATTTTACTCACCTAAAGAGAGGGAGGGCTCTAGGTCCTTTAGATCCTTCCCATTCTCCAGTCGGTCTCCGGGTTCCCCCCGCAGGCTCCCCCATTAGCAGTCCACGACCAATTGGTTGTGGACTGCTCTCTTCCGGGTTGGGGAGACTCTGGCAGTCTTCAGAAGCACTCGGGCCTCTCCATACTGCGCTCTTAGGACAGAAGACTGCAGACACCAGCATAGTTCATAGAAACTTTATTAAAACGTAAAGAAATCAACATCTGCAACGGCATAATATATATTAAAAAGAAGGCACTGGTGGGAGTTATCGCCCCCACGCGTTCTATACGAGATTTACATAGGCAGCGTATCCTGTAGCTGCACGCTATATACATAGGAGATATTCCTTATAGATTGCTCTGAGCTGGATTTACACATGTACAAAAACATTACTTACAGCCCTGGTATAAATATTTCCTCTCTCTGCTAATATATATTGTTCTGGCAGCTAACATTTACAATCCACTGCAAAGTCCTGCAGTAAAAAATATAGCCTATTCCCTCTCTTCACTATGTACACTATTTATCTAATAAAAAGCTATAGGCAGCCCGTGTTGCTCTGAGATACCACAAGTCCCAGCATGCCCTGGCAGGCGAGCTATGCTGGGATTTGTGGTTTCTCGATCCGAGGGTGGGCGATGCTGTTTCTAATCTAAAGAATTAAGCATTTTGAGGTTTTAAAGGACAACTGAATTGAGAGGGATATGGAGGCTGCCATATTAATTTCCTTTTAAGCAATACCAGTTCCCTGGCTGCCCTGCTGAACTTTCATGCATCAGTAGTCTGTGAATCACACACCTGAAACAAGCATGCAGAAAATCCAGTCAGATTTGAGGTTGCGTTCACTGTGGGAGTTGTATCGCGCTCCCTATAAAAAATAGGTACGCAACGGAACGCAAAAGTCACACAACCATTGCATCACATGCAGTGAAACATACAGCCTATGCATACAGCATGCTTCACTGTCACTGTTAAGCTTGGTACACACATCCAACAAAGAGCACGACCAACACGACGACGTGACCAACCACAGGACAACCCGTTGACACGACCTGTATTTCCACACTGCCAAACCAACCAAATGACCAGCTCATTTGCATACTACCCAACTCATTTGCATACTGCCCGCGCAAGCGGAACAACAGACTCAAAACAAGGACAAGTGGTTCAAACAACTTGTACTCATGTTGCCAACTGCACGAGATTAACCAAACAGTCTTGTGAGTTGATCCACCGGTTGGATCGGGCAAACCGCCTGTTATCAGTTGTTCGTCTAATCATTTGCCTTGTGTACACACGCCCAACTATTATCCAACAGACCAAGTCTGGATGATAGTCGGGCAGTAGAGTTGCACATGTGGACAAGCCGTTTAACCTGGGCCTTTTGGAATGCCTCACTCTGTTAGACTGCACCTCTAGGTTGTACATCGCAGTTGGATGTTCCGCTTTACCATGAGACAAGTACTTTGCACTGCAACGCTCCACTGTCAAAGCTTGTTCAGAGTCTGTGGCTAATAGTATTAGAGGCAGAGGATTAGCAAGGCAGCCCGGCAACTGGTATTGTATAAAAGGAAATAAATATGGCAGCCTCCATATCTCTCTCACTTCAGTTGTCCTTTACATACGAAACCATGAACCTGAGGGAAACATTTTTTTATCCTTTTACATACCCTGAAAATAAAACAAATTGGTGAAAATGTGGCTCTGCCCTTCTGTTCCTGCCCTGTGAGATTCTGCTATCAAGCACCTAGCCAGATGGGATGTCCCTGTGTACTTTACTTTCTTAAAGTGACACTGAAGCGAAAAAATACAATTATAATATAATGAATTGGTTGTGTAGTACAGATAATTAATAGAACATTAGTAGCAAAGACGTCTCATATTTTTATTTTCAGTTATATCATTTTTTTTCTAACATTGCATCATTCTCTAATATTTGCCGTTTACACACTTCTCAGCATTCTAAATGATTTCAAAGAGCAGGCTAATGACCTTTTCAACTTTCCTCTGCAGAAAAAAACAAACTAAAGTAACAGACAGTTGAGAGGATAAACTTCAGAAGACAGGGCTCTCTGCTACTTTCAAAGTCGTGGAGCTCAGTGGCTCTTTTGCATAGATAACAACTGGAGTTTCTTAACTCTTCCTGTACTGGAAACAATATTAGACTTATGTCTCTGCTGCTAATGTTTTATTTCTTAGCTGTACTACACATACAAATCATTATATCATACGTTTATTTTCACTTCAGATTCCCTTTAAGGTCTGTACCCAACTCGCGATTTTTTCAACGACCGACGATTTTTTTTTGTGAGCGACGAGAGGTTGTTTCCACGATCTCTGTGGGTACAGGCGTGTGATCACACAAACACCGTTTAGAGCCGCGATAATGACCGTCACGGTGGTTCAGACATTTAAGATACCCAACGACACCCGAGCAAGGTACCACGATCACTTGAAGTCTCATTCACGTACGTCGTGTGACCCGCCAGCAGGAAGATGGATCGCTGTGATCCATCTTCCTTCATCGCAAGATGAGTATCCCCCACATCTTCCCAGAGTCACAGGTGACATAATTCAGAGATCTCGTATGGACAAAAAACACCACCAATAAAGTTACTTGTTATCAGGCAGTGTGTACTAAGTTTAGTTTGCTAATAATTGTGTACCTACACTACAGGTTTCAAAATCCTTTTGTACCAGCTGTGAGTACTTTCTTATTCAAAGGGTAAGTGGTGGGGAGGACTGGAAAGTGGTGGGAGTTGACTAGGCCTCCTACACACAGCACCGTTAGCTGATTAGGCCTTATCCCACAGACAGCACTGTTAGCTGATTAGGCATTGTCCCACAGTAAGCGGACTAGGCCTCAGCCCACAGACAGTACTGTAAAGTTGCGTACACACGCACTACTTCCGCCAACGATGGGCCCGTCAGACCCTCCCGCTGGGCGGACGTTCAGCCGACAGTAGCACGTGTGAACACGCTGTCGGCAGACTGATAAGGCTGTTTCTGAACGATCCGCTAAACGTCCACCCTGCGGGTCTGACAGACCCTTTCTTGGTGGAAGTAGTGTGTGTGTACGCACCTTTAGTTGACTAGGCCTTGTCCTACAGACAGCACTGTAAGGAGACTAGGCCTTATCCCACAGTCAGTACTGTAAGCAGACTAGGCCTTGTCCCACAGACAGCACTGTAAGGAGACTAGGCCTTATCCCACAGTCAGTACTGTAAGCAGACTAGGCCTTGTCCCATAGACAGCACTGTAAGCGGACTAGGACTTATCCCACAGACAGCACTGTAAGCAGACTAGGCCTTATCCCACAGACAGCACTGTAAGGAGACTAGGCCTGATCCCACAGACAGCACTGTAAGGAGACTAGGCTATATCCCACAGACAGCACTGTAAGGAAACTAGGCCTTATCCCACAGACAGCACTGTAAGGAGACTAGGCTTTATCCCATACACAGCAAAGTAAGGAGACTAGGCCTGATCCCACAGACAGCACTGTAAGGAGACTAGGCTTTATCCCACAGACAGCACTGTAAGCGGACTAGGCCTGATCCCACAGACAGCACTGTAAGGAGACTAGGCCTGATCCCACAGACAGCACTGTAAGCGGACTAGGCCTGATCCCACAGACAGCACTGTAAGGAGACTAGGCCTGATCCCACAGACAGTACTGTAAGCGGACTAGGCCTGATCCCACAGACAGCACTGTAAGGAGACTAGGCCTGATCCCACAGACAGCACTGTAAGCGGACTAGGCCTGATCCCACAGACAGCACTGTAAGGAGACTAGGCCTGATCCCACAGACAGTACTGTAAGCGGACTAGGCCTGATCCCACAGACAGCACTGTAAGGAGACTAGGCCTGATCCCACAGACAGCACTGTAAGCGGACTAGGCCTGATCCCACAGACAGCACTGTAAGGAGACTAGGCCTGATCCCACAGACAGCACTGTAAGCAGACTAGGCCTTATCCCACAGACAGCACTGTAAGGAGACTAGGCCTGATCCCACAGACAGTACTGCAAGCGGACTAGGCCTTGTCCCACACACAGTACTGTTTTAGCCGACAAGGCCTCATCCACGCAGAGGCTTTAGGCCTGATTCACACTGCATGGATGAAAAACTGATCTGTGGAAAATTGATTTATCACAGCCTCCCCAAACTTGCGTGCCGAACAGATCCTATTGATTAACATGGGGTTTGTTCACCTCTGTTAGAATTGGGTCCATTTAGTTCCACTTTAAGGACCGTTCGAAACTCCAGTGTGAACCGGGCCTTTAGTTTCTAGTCAGTAAGTGAAGCGACACAAGAGAAACTTCACTGGAGTCCAATCTACAAGAAGGGAGAAATCAGGAAATGCAATATAGGAAATGTAACCATGTAGCTCTCCTAAAGGAAGAACTACTTATTATTTGCATTTAGTGAAGCTTTTTTCCCTTACAACCTATTATCCCTGGATTATTTACAATGCACATTTAAATCCTGCCCAGGAGACGTCAAACACTGAAGGATGCTGGGTACACACTGAATACGATATGATACACAAGCTAAGCCCATTCTTTCCACAGTCTAGTCCTGTGTAAGCACACAGCAGCCTCCTATAAACAAGAGTCAGTGCCGAACGGCTGGCAGATTCATAGCAGTAACAGAAATAATATTTCCCAAACACGACCTTTGCTGGGTTCAGGATCCGGTGACACTATAGCCACTGTTCCCAGCTCCCTCCTGGCACTTTTGTGCCATCACACTAATGTAGCCTGGCCTTAGCATAAGCAGAAAACGCTTCTCCAGTCTGCCTGGCCTCCTGCCAGGCAGATTGGTTTATCCAGTGACGTGCGACTTCAGTAGTTTTTGCTTTGCACAACATAGCTGGAAGGATTGGGTTTCATATTCCGCAGAGATTGTGCCGTGAATAGCTTTGATCTCGGCGAGGCCTGTATTCAGAGTATTTCAATGTCCCACTTCTGTGTCGCTGAGCCTTCCTGCAGTCTGTTCACTACCAAGTAGTTCTGATCGTAGTAAGTTCCACCTGAGCAGAAGCAAAAACAGAAAGGAATGCTGTGAGAAGGCTGACGGAATGGCCTAAACATGCTAAATGTGTAAAAGGAAAGTTATCTTGTAGTATAAAGTTGACATCAACTTTGCAACCGTGCAATTTACTGTTATTTAAAGGGACACTTAAGTCAAACAAAAAAAATGAGTTTTACTCACCTGGGGCTTCCAATAGCCCCCTGCAGCTGTCCGGTGCCCTCGCCGTCTCCCTCCGATCCTCCTGGCCCCGCCGGCAGCCACTTCCTGTTTCGGTGACAGGAGCTGACAGGCTGGGGACGCGGGTGATTCTTCGCGTTCCTGGCCACAATAGCGCCATCTATGCTGCTATAGCATATATCATATACCATATAGGAGCATAGAGGGTGCTAATGTGTTTATGAACGCGAAGAATCACTGGTGTCCCCAGCCTGTCAGCTCCTGTCACCGAAACAGGAAGGGGCTGCCGGCGGGGCCAGGAGGATCGGAGGGAGATGGCGAGGGCACCGGACAGCTGCAGGGGGCTATTGGAAGCCCCAGGTGAGTAAAACTCATTTTTTTTGTTTGACTTAAGTGTCCCTTTAAACATAGATTTTCACGTCAGGTTGAAGTCAGACAAGGTTTGTAAAACTTATTCTAAGCTTAAAAGATACCTGAACTGACACATGACCTGTGTTCCTTTTTTTTCTTTTTTGGTTTGTAAGGGTTAAACTCAAGTTAAACTCAGTTGCACTTGAGTCAGACTGTAGACTCACTGAGATTTAAGCTTTGGCAAGTGATGCCTGTATGTTCTTGCCAGTGGGAAACAGTGAGTGTGCTAATGGGAAGGCTTCAGAAGATTGGAGGGGGCTGATTGGGCAGGAGGCGGGAACGATTCAGCAGGAGACCTGTGCTCTACTGCAACTTACTCTGTCATGGCTGGAAAAGGTTGGGGAAGGGGGGAAATAAAGGCTACCCAATACTAAATCCTACTTATCCTGATTTGAGAGACATTCGAAATCTGATCTGATCTAAACCCTCATTTGAGTGGGTTGGTTCATCTGCAGAGGTAAGATACCTAATATTTTATTTATGTTTTTAAAAACATATACTTTGAGATACATATTTTTGTGCACCTCCACTCTTCTTCATTGCCCACTACACCTCCTTTGGAAGGGTCCTTCCCACCAGTGTGGTACCACTCACAGCTAGTAAGGACTCCAGGAGAGGGACCACCTGGTTCCGGCAGGATCTGGAATATCGATCAGGGACGCTTAAAATGGGATAACAATACCGTCACCATCATCAAGAAAGAGCAAAAGAGGGTGTACCACCTACGGCAACTGAAAAAGATTCTCCTACCACAGAAATGAATGGTGCAGTTCTATACTGCGATCATTCAATCCATCATGACATCATCAAAGTTCTGTTGTTGCCCCAAGTTGGGTCAGAGAGCTCAGAGAAGCTCTTTTGCAAATATAACAACTGAAGTTTCTTAACTCTTCCTGTACTGGAAACAATATAAGACTCATATCTTTGCTACTAATGTTCTATTTCTTAGCTGTACTAAACATAGAAATCATTATACCATAACTTTATTTTCACTTCAGATTCCCTTTAATTCAGCAGATCAGCTGACTCCATATTTGAGAGTAATTAGCACTTTGGTCACTGCCGTGGTTATCTAGTACATACATGTCAAACTCCGGCCTGCGGGCCACATCTGGCCCTCAGAGCCATTAAATTTGCCCCCAAGTGGTTTTCCCGCTTTGCATTACGTTTGGCCCACTTTAGACCACCAGGGAAGCCATATTGGAGGTGAAGCCCTAAAACACCAGGAAAGCCATATGGGGGAGGTAGGAGAAAGCACTGATGTAGGACCAATAGACACCAGGGAACTGTATAGGGTAGTGGGGGCCACTAGACACCAGGGAACTGTATAGGGGAGAGAGGAAGGACCTCCAGACACCAGGGAACTGTATAGGGGTGGATGTAGGACCAATAGACACCAGGGAACAGTATAGGGTAGTGGGGGGCACTAGACACCAGGGAACTGTATAGGGGAGAGAGGAAGGACCACTAGACACCAGGGAACTGTATAGGAGAGGATATAGGACCAATAGATACCAGGGAACTGTATAGAGGAGGGCCACTAGACACCAGGGAACTATATAGGGGAGCTAGGAGGACTACTAGACACTGGGGAACTGTATAGGGGAGTGGGGACCACTAGACACCAGGGAACTATATAGGGGAGCTAGGAGGACTACTAGACACTGGGGAACTGTATAGGGGAGTGGGGACCACTAGACACCAGGGGACTATTTAGGGGAGCTAGGAGGACTACTAGACACTGGGGAACTGTATAGGTGTTGGGGGGGGGGGGGCATTAGACACCAGGGAACTGTATAGGAGAGGATGTAGGACCAATAGACACCAGGGAACTGTATAGGGTAGTGGGGACCACTAGACACCAGGGAACTATATAGGGGAGCTAGGAGGACTACTAGACACTGGGGAACTGTATAGATGTTGAGGGGGGGGGGCCGGGCATTAGACACCAGGGGGAACTTTATAAGGGAGAAAGGTCACCAGTAGGGTTCGACACCCTTGATCTAGTAGCTATCTATCATTCAGTTTGCCAGATCTTCTACCTTTAATATCCAGGACGAGATCATCACATATATATGAAGTAATGGTGCCATCCTGGTCGATCTTCCATTTTTGACGGACTTTACCATGTTCCGTCCACAGAGACACTTTGGATCCTGGGATATTTTTGCCCCCGATAACATCTAAGCACGAATCATTTGCCTGAAAAAAGATGAATTAAGGTGACTAAGTTATGTTTTAACATCAGTCTGTTTAATTAAGCTTAGTTTTTTTTTTACAATAATTAAAGGACACCTGAGCTGAGAGGGATATGAAGGCTGCCATATTTATTTCCTTTTAAACAATGCTGAGTGCCTGGCTGTCCTGCTGGTCCTCTGCCTCTAATATCTTGTTTTTCTTTAGATTTATTATGCACAAAGTTTTCTGTAGAAAAAGAAATTGTGGTGCATTCATGAATAATCTTCTTTACCTCTTTTTGCTTATCCTTTTTCTATACTTCCTTTTACTGGAAAATCCATATCAGCAGAATAAGTGGAAGTACCACTTCTACCCAACCTGTTTTACCCTTCAGTAATAACTCGCACTGTTATGTAGCGCTAAATTAATATGTGATAGAAGCGGCTGATGTTTTTATTTTGTGACTGTCTACTTTGACAGCCATTGTATTTGCGCTTTGAAAAGTTGTGATAACGGCTTTACTGGATTTATAATGGTTTTTATTGTTCAATGAAAAAAAAAAGATTCAGCCATAATTAGGTACTCCTTTTGACATTCCTTCCAAGATTGCCAAAAAGTGATTTCAGACTTGATTTTCAAGTCTTCTACTGTTCTGTGACTCCTTCGACAGAACAACAGAATACTCAAGAAGCTCGGGGGTGACCCAAAGCTGCTTGGGTATTCTGTTATTCTGGTCCAAGCCCTATCCCATAGAGCCATATCAATCCCTGCCATGCACTGAGGAGGACCAACAGTCCGAAACAGGCTGTCTGCATGTTGGGTTAAAGGGAAGGTTCAGGGACTATCTAAAAAAAATAAAAATCTATTTCCACTTACCTGGGGCTTCCTCCAGCCCGTGGCAGGCAGGAGGTGCCCTCGGCGCCGCTCCGCAGGCTCCCGGTGGTCTCCGGTGGCCGACCCGACCTGGCCAGGCCGGCGGCCAGGTCGGGCCTCTTCTGCGCTCCATGGTGCGTTCCACGCCGCCGCGCTTACGTCATCGGACGTCCTCCGGGTTGTACTGCGCAGGCTCAGAACTACTGAGCCTGCGCAGTACAGCCCGGAGGACGTCCGATGACGTCAGCGCGCCGGCGTGGAACGCACCATGGAGCGCAGAAGAGGCCCGACCTGGCCGCCGGCCTGGCCAGGTCGGGTCGGCCACCGGGAGCCTGCGGAGCGGCGCCGAGGGCACCTCCTGCCTGCCACGGGCTGGAGGAAGCCCCAGGTAAGTGGAAATAGATTTTTATTTTTTTTAGATAGTCCCTGAACCTTCCCTTTAATGTTACTCTGTAAACTGTATAAGCTATAGGCTTACTATACACCAGCGGTTCTAGATGTAAGCCTGGCTTTAGGGGCATAAAGAGATAATTTGCACAGTAGTAGTGCATTGTGGGAGACCACAATCGCTCACTTAAAGCTGAATTATCGCAAATACCTTCTGTTTTTAGAAGGTGACATTAGATTGTAAGCTGCACTGAATTGTCCAATGTAAAGTGTTGTGGAAACGTGTCAGCACCATATAAATGCGTATCAATAATAATAAGCTGTTCCGTGTGAGAATCTTTACCTTGGACTTGAGGAAGCCGCGGCTGAAGTACCAGATCTGAGTGCTCTGCCCGTTCCTCGGTGACACGGTGACAAACGTGGCTCGGGTATCGGATGTCTTCCCTGAGACAGTCAGGTATTTGTCTTTGTGTCTGTTCCTCACCATGAAGTACACAGCTGGCTGCAAACACAAAGCAATCATCTGACATGAAAAGGAAATACCACAAAGCAAATCCATCTCTCCTGGAGCCAAGTCACGGTGTGGCCGAAAATCAGTTTAATTTTAAAAATCCATGCTGCGTGAGGAATCAGCAGTGGGAAAAAAGTGGTTTTGACAGGTTTAAAGTGAACAAGTCTTGAGAGAAATATATGAGACTGACCCAGGTGAACTCCTAGATAAGCTGCTTCTGGTCTGCAATGCTGATCACCTGGTTTCAGTAGTGTGTTTTGTAACAGGAATGCAACAACTGAAGCCACATGTGAAACTCCTCAGTCAGTGGCATCACTTCTGACCTCACCTACACACATCTACTCTCCTACCCAATGAGATACCTATTCTGACCCCCCTATACACATCTGTCCTCCTACCCAATGAGACATCTCTTCTGACCTCACCTGTACACATCTAACCTCCTACTCAATGAGATACCTCTTCTGACCCCGCCTATACACATCTGTCCTCCTACCCAAGGAGATGCCTCTTCTGACCTCACCTGTACACATCTACCCTCTACCCTCCTACCTCAATGAGACATCTCTTCTGACCTCCACCTGCACACATCTAGCCTCCTACCCCAATGAGATACCTATTCTGACCCCGCCTATACACATCTGTCCTCCTACCCAAGGAGACACCTATTCTGACCTCACCTGTACACATCTACCCTCCTACCTCAATGAGACATCTCTTCTGACCCCCACCTGCACACATCTAACCTCCTACCCCAATGAGATACCTCTTCTGACTCCCACCTGTACACACATCTCCCCTCCTACCCCAATGAGATACCTCTTCTGACTC
Organism: Hyperolius riggenbachi; assembly: GCF_040937935.1. NCBI lineage: Eukaryota > Metazoa > Chordata > Amphibia > Anura > Hyperoliidae > Hyperolius > Hyperolius riggenbachi. Next base: position 528,448,995 of record NC_090647.1, read on the forward strand.
CCACCTGTACACACATCTCCCCTCCTACCCCAATGAGATACCTCTTCTGACTCCCACCTGTACACATGTATCCTCCTACCCCAATGAGATATCTCTTCTGACCTCACCTGTATACATCTATCCTTCTAACCCAATGAGACTTCTCTTCTGACCCCCACCTGTACACATCTACCCTCTTACCCAATGAGACACCTCTTCTGACCCCACCTGCACACATCTAACCTCCTACCCCAATGACACACCTCTTCTGACTCCACCTGTACATATCTAACCTCCTACCCCAATGAGATACCTCTTCTGACCCCACCTTTACGCATCTGTCCTCCTACTCAATGAGACACCTCTTCTGACCCCACCTGTACACACATCTCCCTTCCTACCGCAATGAGACACCTCTTCTGACCATCAACTGTACCATCGACTCTCCTACCCCAATGAAACACCGCTTCTGACCCCCACCCTGTACAAATCTATCCTCTTACCCAATGAGACACCTCTTCTGACCCCCAACTGTACACACATCTCCCCTCCTACCCCAATGAGACACCTCTTCTGACCACACTTGTACACACATCTCCCCTCCTACCCCAATGAGATACCTCTTCTGATCTCGTCTATACACATCTGTCCTCCTACCCAATGAGACATCTCTTCTGACCCCACCTGTATACATCTATCCCCTAACCCAATGTGACATCTCTTCTGACCCCCACCTGTACACATCTAACCTCCTACCTCAATGAGATACCTCTTCTGACCCTGCCTATACACATCTGTCCTCCTACCAAATGAGACACCTCTTCTGACCAACACCTGTACACATCTACCCTCCTACCCCAATGAGATATCTCTTCTGACCCCCAACTGTACACATCTACCCTCCTACCCCAATGAGATACCTCTTCTGAACCCACCTTTACACATCTGTCCTCCTACCCAATGAGACACCTCTTCTGACCAACACCTGTACACATCTACCCTCCTACCCCAATGACATATCTCTTCTGACCCCCAACTGTACACATCTACCCTCCTACCCCAATGAGACATCTCTTCTGACTCCACCTCTACCCTCCTACCCCAATGAGACACCTCTTCTGACCCCACCTGTACACACATCTCCCCTCCTACCCAAATGAGATACCTCTTCTGATCCCGTCTATACACATCTGTCCTCCTACCCAATGAAAAATCTCTCCTGACTCCACCTGTATACATCTATCCTCCTACCCCAATTAGACATCTCTTCTGACTCCACCTGTATACATCTATCCTCCTACCCCAATTAGACATCTCTTCTGACTCCACTTGTACACATCTACCCTAATGAGATATCTCTCCTGACCCCCCCCCCCCCCCCCCCTCAGTCAGAGGCCACTTCACCTGTAATAATAGGTAGCCAAAATGTGTCCATCCCAAAATATATAAAATAAATATAATAAGCAGCCCTCAAATATAGATAGGTAGCCAAAGGTGCACTCCCCGTTTACTCCAGTATAGGTAGACGAGGTGGCCCCAGTTTAGGTAGCCACACCCAGTACAAGTATCCAAAAGTGTATCCCCCCTCCCTTATAGCACAATGGTGTCGGTGGGGGTATGTAGCTTCCTACTGCCTCCCCCGTCTCAAACACTTACAGACCTACAGATTAGAGGCGACCTGGAAAGAAGAGAGCAGTACACGGTAACTGTGCCATACACTTCAAATGCAAGAAGTGAGCAATGACATCACTTCCGTGTCTGAAGTGTACTCCGTGGTCACTGTGCCACTTTGCTTCCCTCTGTTCACATTGACGCTGATCTGAGTTCTGTGTGTGAGCGATGGTGAGGCAGTGGTGGCCACACATGAAAGTGCACACCTGGTGAAGGCCCCTGCCATGGGTGAGGCCCCAAGTGGCGGCTTGGTTCACCTGGGCCTAGCAGCACCCCTGAGCTTGTGATCCTGTAATCCCTCCATACATGGTAAACATGGTACCAGGCTTCTTCTAACGCTGGATACACACGGTGCGTTTCCGCACTCGATTTTCCACTCGATTCCCATCAATTCGTTTTTTTCCAACATGTCCGATTTGCATTTCAAAGTATCATTAGGTCGATTTGGCATACTTTACATGCGAATCGACCTAACGATCCATCGAAATGCAAATCGGACATGTTGGAAATAAACTAATCAACGGGAATCGAGCGGGAGATCGAGTGCGGGAACGCACCGTGTGTATCCAGCATAATACAGGAAGGGGGGAGAGACTACTCTGAACCAATCCACAAAGCAGAATTTGCTTTAGAGTGCTGAGAACAACAGAGTCTCTTTGGGAATGATAATGCCGGGGATATAATACTGCAGCACTTCATCCTGGCTTATTCTGATGGACAGGGGAGAGGGGTTTAACATTTGATCTACTACCCAAGGTCAGTACTTGTCAGAGAGCCTTCAACGTTGGACAGCTTATAGCTATTAGTCTTGAGTTGATATAACTTGACTGTTTACCTCTTATCTTTATGAGCAGTGCTATCTATATTCTAATGGCTTGCCACCATGTGATTGTTGTGTGCGTCTCAGACCTCCCTTTACCTGTTTGAGGGGACGAAGAGACCCGATGGCTTTCCAGCCGCTGAACTGTGACCAGTTTAGGATTTGTTGGGGATCCAACAGCATTTGTCTTCCAAGGAAATTAGACCCTTCAAATGCGATCCACCTAAAAGAGAATGCGTATGCAAGTTTAGGGGAAGTCAGAATCTCTTATAATAGGGGTCAAACTAAATACAAATAAATGTGTGTATTTTATGTAAGACCAACACTGTTAAAGTACAATAAGTCACAGTGACAGGCAGCCTATTGGGCCAATCAAAGTGCGGGGATCTCGTTCAACAAAGTCACTGGACCCGACAGGGTACAGTGCAGGACAATTGGAGTGGCCATCCGTTTTGGGAGTGAGCAAGTTAGTAGTGCATGCTACAGCAGTAGCGTGCCTACTTTGAAAATGTTACTTGCGCTGCCACACTAAGCTGTGCTGCTTGAGCAATGCAGCTTAGTGAATCAACCCCTACTGATTTGTCTGAGAGCCAGATTCCCTACGCCATAGGTTCCCTACCCCTTTCTTATAGGCTCCTCAGCAGAAGATCAAGCATGAATATGATGACTACTGCCTTCTGTTGTCAAGCATCTCAGATGGCTTCTTCAGTGAGTGGCCAGAAGTCAAAGAACCATGATGTCCAGGAGCACATAGTTCATGAAAATCTACCTGTTCTTGTTGTCTAATATAGTCTAACGTATCAATCTGATACCTGTGGCATCCTAATAGGTACAATACACACACCTGATTGAAGTAAATACACAAAATGGACCAATTTGGAGGAGAAGGAGGCATAAAACATTTAAATAATAAAGAAGTTAAAAATATTGGTCTTACCAGGAGAATCAATTGTGAAAGTGACTCAACAAAGGATTGAGGCGTAGTTACTAACGGCAACCCCAATAGCAGTAATTGGGGTACACCTCAGTTCACATGGCTAAAGGGACAAAACACACCACCCAACATAAAACCCTATTTATTGACAGCCTTTCAACCCCTGGTTGCTACTCGAGCTGAAAGGATGTCAATTTGTGACATGATGTGATTCATTGTTTAGATAGATGATTGCACTTTAGCACTAGGCACTCTAGCACAAGCACTTTTCTGTACCCCTAACAAAGCCCCTATTTTAAGGGGGTGAAACATGTAGGATTTATTTTGTGTATTTGTGTCCTAATAGGTAGCAGCTGCATTTAGAAAGCTCTGTACACATGCTAGACTGCGGTCATCAGAAACTAACAATAAATGGTGGGTCGGCCGAGAATTGTCTACACAATGTGGCCCAATGTCAGTAAAAGACATGGATTATTGTCCATGTACACAAATCAGTCCTGGTGGATCGGTTTGGATTATAATATGTGTCGGATGAAAAATTGTCTAAAAATAGTGCCCCAACCACAGTGAAAAACGCGATTATCGTCCATGTTCTGTTCTGGTGAATTGGTTTGGAGGATATTGGTTTTAAACATTTGTACTCACACTTCCGGGCCCTCATTTTCACCCTTCTGATAACAATCCGATTGGGAGCACTAACTTCCGGGCATAGCTTGTTTTCCGATGATAGTGGGCTAGCGTGCATGTGGCAGTTTATAAAGCTTGGTTGCGTACCAGGAACATTGGAAAATGCATATAGCTGAGAGCCTCTATACGTTTTCAATGTATTTTCATGCAATTTGCTAAGTGTGTTTTTTGTTTATTTTCTAAATTTTTATTTGAATTTACAAAGGGCAACAGACTGCAGAAATGGTTAAATTGCACAGGAACCCTGGTACTAGAAGTCAGTATGACCATATCTCAGGTTGTAGCCTTTAAACATAAGGGATAGTACACAATAACGATGTGGGTCAAGGTACTTGACGGCGTACGAGAGAGAACGGCGCCGGAGACTTGGGCGCAGGACACAGCCAGTATATCTCCTGCGCTGCTGCGCCCAAGTCTCCAGCGCTGGATTTACCGTGTTCGACTTGACGACCCTCTACAAAAAATGTAGTTATAAGCTTTTCACATGATCCCTGCGACTGAACTATTATGGGGATTGATAATACAAGTTTTGTCATGGATTGCATGGATCTGCTTAGCATCTGAAGAAGCAACTTTGTAAACAAAGTTGTGAAACGCACATCAGGCAGGATTTTTTTGCTCAAACCCGTTCAGTGAACTGGAGTAATATCAAAAAACGATAATAGGGAAAAAGAAAGAAAGACAGATAAACAAGGTGAAAAGGGAAGTTACAAATAAAGTATAGAACGTCAGTGGTGAGGGAAACACCAAGAAAAGTAAGAAGAAAAAGATAAAAAAAATAGAAGACGGGAAGAGACAAAGCTCCCCCAGCCCACCCGACATCCCCACACTCCTACCCCACTGAACAAACCAACCGCCTCTCCTTTAGATTGTAAGCTGGCAAGGGCAGGGCTCTCTCACCCTTTGTGTCTTGGAATTGGTTATTCATTGTGTGTCTTGCAATTTGTTCTACATTGTATTTATCATGTTGCAATTGTCACTGTAATTACCAATTTGGTATTTTGTACCGGAGTCTTTATTTAGTGTACACCATGGTTTGTATTATGTACCCCATGTTTGTTCCTTACTTTGTACAGCACCATGGAATATGTTGGCTCCAGTGGCGTAGGAATCACCATAGCGGGCCCATAGCCAAAGGAAGTCCAGTGGCATTGGCCGACGGTGATAGTGGGGTCCGCAGTGGGCCCCCTAACGTACAGCATAATGTGAACGAAGCAAAGAAAAGTAGATATCTATACTGGGGGCCCCTCAGGATACCTATATTGGTGTGCTATCTATTACTGGAGGCCCCTCTGACTACCCATACTGGGGGCAACTTTGGCTACCTTTAGTGGGAAGTACTTCTGGCTACCTATACTGGGGGACTATCTAATACTGGGGGTACCTCTGATTACCAATACTGGGGGACTACCTAATACTGGGGGTACCTCTGATTACCAATACTGGGATGTTGTCTAATTCTGGGGGGTACCTCTGGCCACCTAGAAACTGGTGTGTGTGATTTTGTGTGTGTGAGATTCGATGTGTGGGGCCCAACCAAAATGTTGCTATGGGCCCCATGGTTTCTAGTTACATTATAAATCAATAATAATCTCTCTAGATCAGATATCTAAGTGGAAAGGAAAGCTGCACCTTATCCAGAGGTCCCACGCTCTCTCAAAATGCTTTTTACGGTCCATCAAAATGTTTGTCATTCTCTCAGGTACCATGAAGTTATTACTAAGAGCTTTTAACCTCCTTGAAAGGTACACTATGTTTCTCTCAGACTTTCCTTATGGTTTGTTTGGCTGCTATAAAGATAGTTAGATAATTAGGCCTGGCGTTTCCTCATAGACTTTGATTTGTAATCTAAAAGGGCAAACAAGCCACCTCAGGTATTGACTTGCCCAACAATGGTTTTATATGGGTTTTAAAATGACACATTGCACTGTATAGTCAAAAAATAGTACTTTTTTATGCATTTTTAATCTGCACCTACTTCAGCAAATTATATTTTTCTCTGATTTTCTTGAATAGTTGATGCAAGTGGCAGTCAGCATAATTTTTGAGACACCAACCATTAGAGTATAATTGGAATGTTACTGAACAAACCTCCTAATAATGAACAGCATGTTTTTCAAAATGAAAACTTAAAATTATGCACTGTTCCAAATGATTATGCATAACAGAGTTTCAAAACATTCCATAGGTTGTTCTTGGCATTCCTAAAATGCTCTGGCCACAGCTGTACAGGTCTCTGACCTTTGCCGATAGCCTTGGACAAGGTATGAGGTGAGCTGGGTCACATGACAGCAACATGGAGAGCTCCTGAGGAAGGTGCCCTTGGATGTGACAAAACCTCATTTTTTTACTTTTTGTACTTTTTTTTTGTTTTTGATAATTTGTCATGGTGTTCTTCTGTGAGAAATCCTCCTGAGGCAGGAGCTCTTCGGAGAGTCAGGCAAAAATAGATATGTTACAGTCAGCATATTCTGCCCCTTCCCACAGGTGTGACACATGGAAGAACATTATTCATATCTATTCTGTAACTATTTTGTTGTCCTGATTATACAGGCGCTCCTCTACTTACAAACAGGTCACGGGAGTTTGTTTGTAAGTTGAATTTGTTTTTTTTAAGTTGAGTCGCATAGTGAAATGTGGATAAATCATTTACTTTTGGATGACTCTGGATCTGGACATTTGGCATAAATAATCTTTGTTTGTTGTTTAACATGCTTTTCATTTGCTGGAAACAACTTACAACTATTTATACAATACTGTAGTACGTAAAAACGAAAACAAAAATAACAAAACAAACACTGTAGTGCAGGGGTCCCCAACCTGTGGTCCGTGGCCCACTGCTGGTCCGTGGGACATTTGCAGTTGGGCCGCGGGACTGTCCTCTTGCCCTTCCCCCCCCCCGCCGTCCACTACCCGCAACCAGCGCTACTGTTACCTTAGCGCAGCGGCCGCTTCCTCTATATTCCCTTCTGCCCGCGTAATAACTGATTCCCAGAAGCGCGCCCGGCGGCTGCTGTGATGAGCAGGAAGCAGGAGAGAGCGGTTCCCATAGTAACGGCGATACACATCGAAGCTACAGGAAGCCGCTGCCCTGCTTCCTGCTCATCACAGCAGCCGCCAGGCGCCCTGCTGGGAATCAGTTATTACGCGGGCAGAAAGGAATATAGAGGAAGCGGCCGCGGCGATAAGGTAACAGCAGCCGCTAGGGCACTATACTAGCTATACTGGGTCACTATACTAGCTATACTGGGCACTACCTACCTATACTGGGCACTATACTAGCTATACTGGGGCACTACCTACCTATACTGGGCACTATACTAGCCATACTGGGTCACTATACTAGCTATACTGGGGCACTACCTACCTATACTGGGCACTATACTAGCTATACTGGGGCACTACCTACCTATACTGGGCATTATACTAGCCATACTGGGCACTATACTAGCTGTACTGGGGCACTATACTAGCTATACTGTGCACTATACTAGCAATACTGGGTCACTATACTAGCCATACTGGGGCACTACCTACCTATACTGGGGCACTATACTAGTTATACTGGGCACTATATTAGCTGTACTGGGCACTATATTAGCTATACTGGGCACTATAGTAGCTATACTGGGGCACGACCTACCCATACTGGGACTTTACTAGCTATACTGGGCACTATACTAGCCATAGTGGGTCACTATACTAGCTATACTGGGGCACTACCTACCTATACTGGGCACTATATTAGCTATACTGGTCACTATATTAGCTATACTGGGCACTATAGTAGCTATACTGGGGCACTACCTACCCATACTGGGACTATACTAGCTATACTGGCCACTATACTAGCTATACTGGGGCACTATACTAGCTATACTGGGGCACTATACTAGCTATACTGGGACTCTATACTAGCTATACTGGGGTAACTATACTAGCCATACTGGGGCACCTAAACTCCCTATACTGGGGCAACTATGCTGGCTATGCTGTCGCACCCCAGCCCCCCCCCCCCCCCCCCCCCCGTAACCCACTGCGCACGACACTGTCCACTAGGAAAGCCTATTTTGAGAGAAGCTAATTATAGACAAACCGTAACCAAGAATTGAACTTCACCCCAATCAGTAGCTGATACCCCCTTTCCCATGAGAAATCTTTTCCTGTTCACAAACGGATCATCAGTGGCTGGATAGAGTACTGGTTAAGGGCTCTGCCTTTGACATGGGAGACCAGGGTTCGAATCCTGGCTAGGTCAAGTACCTATTCAGTAAGGAGTTCAAGGCAAGACTCCCTAACATTGCAGGGTGGCCTCTTGAGCGCGTCCCAGTGGCTGCAGCTCTTGAGCGCTTTGAGTCCGACAGGAGAAAAGCGCTATACAAATGTTCAGATTATTATTATTATTATCAGGGGGCTCTTTATGGCTGATATTGTTGTGAACCCCCCCCTACAGTGTGATGTCAGGACCATGGTTCTGACATCACTCTGTGGGAGCCTTGTTGCATTGTGGGAAATAACGGCTGTTTACAGTTGTTTCCAACTGTCAAAAAAGCAAGCAGCATCTCCTTCCAGTGACATCACCTGCCAGCAGTAAAAATTTCATCATGTGATGAATGTCAGAATGTAAATCAGGGAGAGGAAAGATTTTACAATGGGCAAACACTGACTAAATCATTTATAAATAATTATTGTAAAAATTAAGCACTTTTTTATTACATGATTTTCACTGGAGTTCCTCTTTAAATTACCTGTATGTTTTTCGAATGTGAAAAGAAATTTATGTAAACATAGGGAGAACTTGGAAACCCCATGCAAATAGTGTCCTGATCAAGATTCAAACCAAAGATACCAACTGATATTTAGGCCTCGTTTCCATCTGTGCGTTGCGCTGCGTGTTTTTTGAAGTGCGTTAAGCAAGAACTTCTAAAATTACATAGACTTTAATTGCAATCGTTTCCATATAAGCGTTGCGCTAGTATACATTTGCGCAACACAGAGGTGCATGCATTTCATAGCGTTTTATGCTCAATGAAAGTGAATGAGAGCGTTTATATAGCGCATAGAAGCGCATCATTTCACGTTTCTGTGCGATTACCAATCATTTTTCATCCACTTCCTGTGATGAACTTCCTGTGTGATGTCACTTCCCCTGTGATGGCAGCTAGAAGGCAGCGAGGAGGCTCTGTCCGAGGAGAAGTAGGTGCAGCTGAGGGAATGCAGCCAGGAGGCTCTGTCCGATCAGAAGCACAACCAGCTGAGGAAATGCAGCCTCGTATAACGAGACTCTGTGATGTCATTACTTGTTTATGAATAAGTTAACAAACCAATGTACGATCTCTCTTGCAACCGAAAATCAATGAAAATCATTGACAACAAACTAAGGCTACCATCTTCAAATACCATGTTGTTAAAGAACCTTGCAGAACCAGTGTTAAAGGACACTTGAACCGAGTGATATGGAGGCTGCCATATTTATTTCTTTTCACACAATATCTGTTGCCTGACTGTCCTTTGGATCCTCTGTCTCTTTAACCATAGCCCCTGAAAAAGCATGCAGATCAGGTGCTCTGACTGAAATCTGACTAGATTAGCTGTATGCTTGTTTCTGGTGTGTGATCAAGACACTACTGCAGCTAAATAGATCAGCAGGACTGCCAGGCAACTGGTATTGTTTAAAAGGAAATAAATATGGAAGCCTCCATATCGGTCTCTCTTCAGGTGTCCAGTGTAAGTAATAGCACATATAACTGAAGTTAGTGTTTGTATGATTCTCTGACATAAATAGTGCTGTACATTCTGTCAGCAGGTTTGTGTGAGAGGTTACTGTTTCTGTCACACACTCAGGTATTTGGGGACAGGGGCCGCATGGAGACATGTGAACCTGAGGCGATTCATTTGTCATGGAAAGAAACTCTTACAAGATTACACAATCCACTGGAGGAACTGCACACCAGCTGCCTCACCTGGGAACTTCCACAGCAATTTCAACAATTAATAAAAAATTGCTCGTTTTTTGACGGGCTTCAAATAACAACACAGAGGACTGCCGCCAATACACCGCAGTGTAATCCAGGCTCAGTAATACAGTCATCTTCAATAACTTACTTTCTAGACCTCCAATCTCATTAATTTCAGACTTAATTAAACCCAGGGTGCTGTTTAAACGTGAGGAACTACTGAATTTAATAAATATAACAGCACTTTTGTCTGTTTTCTTTATAGTCAGGAGGACAGCCAATATAAATGTTGCTGTGCGCTTTCTGGGAGGTAGTTGGATTCTGCAGAGGCTAATAGCAGAGCTGGTGGCCAATCAAACCCTGCTGTGTAAGAAATATAGGGCAGACTCTTAAAGTGGGATTGTCACCCACAAAACCAAATTCTATTTAAACACTGCAGTGTGTTTAAAATGCTGCCATAAATCTTTCTCTGCAATTACAAGCTCTCCAATCTATTCAGGAATCTCTCTGCTGTTATTATATTTTCTCAGTCCCACAGACTCTTTTCTGTGCCATTGCCAATGACCCTCCCACCTTCCTGCTTCTCACTGATTGGCTGAGTAGACTGCTGCATAGCTGAAATATGATCCTCTGCTCACTCATGTTTACAAGCAAGGTTGAGGTGACTCAGAGATTAGAGGAGAAAAGAAAAAAAAAGTTAAGGGAAGAAATGACATCAGGATGTAGCCTCAAACTGTGGGCAAAAGACATGGTTCCCACCAGGAACAGAATTCTCTTCATTTACTTTATAAAATTCACTGACATCAAAATATGGACAGTACAATACATCTGTTATGTAAGTAGATCAAGTATTTATCTACTTATATATGTGTGTTTTTTTCCTGGCATAGTATGGCTAATCCTCCTGCTTTAAGGTGTCCATACACACCTCGATCTACCTCTAGATCAACCATCAGATCGATCCCTCTCTGAAAGAATCTGACCAGAGAGAAATCTATTGCCTGCCCAATCTATGCAGACAGATTTCCAACAGATTTCAGCATGAAATCTATTGGGAATCGTCTTAGCGCTGCTGCCTGCCGGGCCACACCCCATGTAACATGCCTCCTCCCCCGGCCTGTGGTGAGTGTTGCATGCTCACATGCCACATAGGACCGGATTTGTATTTTTTTACCACCCAAGGCCCGCTATCACCAGCTGCCCCATGCCCAACAGCATCCAACCCCCCTGCCCCCCCCCCCCCTATTTCTTAGAAGTTGCCGTGCCCCGCCACCACCAGGCTCTTTCATCTCCACCAGCCACTTGTGCCTTCATACCCTGCTGCCAGCATCAGTCACATGCCTGTCCGTGGCATCAGGATTGTGGTGTCAGAACTCGTGGAGAGGTTGCAGCAGGAATGGCTGATTAGTGCCATTTGATCCTGTTTGCTGCACACAACACTACAAGCGCTTACTGCCCCTCAGCCGCCCTAAACAAGGCTGAATTTTCTGGTGCCCTAGGCCATGGCCTAGATGGCCTTGCAAGAAATCCACAGTCTCCCCCTGTTTGGTGTCTTTTGAATTGTTACAGCATATGCCTGTACCACATGACACCAGCACATGTAGTGACATCAGTACATGCAGCTGTGTCACATGGTACAAGCGGTCACCACATCTTACCAGCTGGGGAGTGGGGCTGGTATAACTTTGGAGGGGGAGACCCCACACTGTTTTGTTTTCCAGCTTTCCTTGGATGTTAACTTCCTTGGCTTCTGGGAAATCTTTCCTCACTGTCATACAGAAGTATTTGGCTCAGACGGCACATAACGATCAGTGCTGATTACACCGGCTTGCACATGAGGTAAATCTCACACTGTTTTAATGGATCAGGCACTCAGTAAATACTGGTAATCTGTGTTAATAAGTGCAGCTTAGTTCAACCTCAGTGAACCAAACCTATAGATAGAAATGTGTACGTAGTATTGCTCAGCACCGGACTTACATGCCAGAACTAGACATTTCCAGTTGTCGTGTGAAAAGCAGCGCACAGACTCCCCTTCTACCATATTTGATACTCAGGTAATATCGCCCATTCTGGAATGCTTAGAATCTCTCCCCAGGCTAATGGTGGAAATACCTGTCTGATTAAAATCCAAATACCTTCTATAAATATGCGCCATGAAGCAGACGGAAAAATCACTCAAAAAGAATAAAAAGTCAGACGTCCGCTTAGACCGGATCTGAAGACATACAGCTAACGTGTTGCTAGCAAATTGCGTGGAAAGCGTTCCCTGAAGCGTGTGCACCTACATTCTGTGTCTGGCTCCTCTACATGCATCCAGCCATGACACGTGTCCAGGGGCGAGAGAGTGACAGCTATAGGTTAGTAGGCCGGCAATTTTCTAGCAATGTTACACTGAATACAGGATACTGCAGGAAAGGATCATGCACACCTCTGTGTATTGAATCATCCTCCAGAGAAATATACAGCGCACGGACTCCAGATACAGTCAGGGCCGGATTTAGGCCAAGGCCACCTAGGCCATGGCCTAGGGAACCACAGGGACAAGGGCACCAAAGCAGCAGACTAAACTGGTGCAGCATTTGCAAGTTTGAAAATGCTGCAATGCAGGGAGATCAGGTGAGCGCCTGACTGCGGTACTCTGCTGCTAGCTGCCTGTGCAGCAGCCACCACCTTGCTCTCTGTGCACGTTGGCGTTGTAGCGGGCAGCTACGGACTTGGGCAGCATTGGAGACGGAGGGAAGGAGGAAGCTTCTGCACTGAAAACAAGCAGAGAAGTGAGTGACACTGATGGCTGCTGCAGTTTGGAGGCAAACTGTACTGAAAGGGGGGGAGTGGGAAAAGGAGGGATTAATGGAGTCCATCTGGCTACATATACTGGGGGGGGGGGGGGGAGGGATTAAGGGAGTAATCAGGCTTCCTATACTAGAGGGAAAGAAGGGAAGGAGTCATCAGGCTACCTATACTAAAGGGAAAGAAGGGAGGGGTCATCAGGCTACCTATACTAGAGGTAGAGAGGGGAGGGGTAATCAGGCTTCCTATACTAGAGGGAAAGAAGGGAAGGGGTCATCAGGCTACCTATACTAAAGGGAAAGAAGGAAGGGGTCATCAGGCTACCTATACTAGAGGTAGAGAGGGGAGGGGTAATCAGGCTTCCTATACTAGAGGGAAAGAAGGGAAGGGGTCATCAGGCTACCTATACTAAAGGGAAAGAAGGGAGGGGTCATCAGGCTACCTATACTAGAGGTAGAGAGGGGAGGGGTAATCAGGCTTCCTATACTAGAGGGAAAGAAGGGGAGGGGTCATCAGGCTACCTATACTAAAGGGAAAGAAGGGAGGGGTCATCAGGCTACCTATACTAGAGGTAGAGAGGGGAGGGGTAATCAGGCTTCCTATCATAGAGGGAATGGGGGGAGGGATCATGTGGCTACCTAAACTGGAGGGAAGGGGTCATCTTGCTACCTATATGGAAGGGGGCGGCTGGTGACATTGGTCTTGGGCGGTAAAGAGTAAAATAAAGCAAACACATACATAAGTAGATAAAGACTTGCTCTACGTACATAGCATATGTATTGCACTGTCCACATTTTGATTTCAGTGACTTTTATATAGTAAATAAAGAGAATTCTGTTTCAGGCATTTGCCATCTTAACCTCCTTGGCGGTATAGACGAGCTCAGCTCGCCCATAACCGCCGCAGGTCACCGCTCAGGCCCTGGTGGGCCGATTTTCTTAATTTTTTTAAAAAAAGTGCTAGCTGCGTGTTGGCGACGATCGCCGCCAATACGCCGCTACCCGCCGCGTAACAGACCCCCCCCCCCCGGGACTCCCTGTGATGTCACGACGTCGATGACGTCATTACGTTTGACACCATGGCGACGGGGGAAGCCCTAAAGGAAATCCCATTCAGAGCGAGATTTCCTGGTGGGTTTGATCGCCGGCGGCGATCGAAAGGGTGGGAGGGAATCGTCAGGGAGGGGGAAATCATGTAGCTAGCGCTAGGCTAGCTACATGATTTAAAAAAAAGTATAATTCAAAAAATACTGCTGTGCAGCCACCCTGGCGATCTTAATAGAACGCCAGGGTGGTTAATGCCCTCTGACTGAAGCCAATACTGATGTCATTTCCTCCCTTACTCTGGGTGGAGGGCGGCCAATGCAAACACAGACAGTCTTCAGACACTACCACCCAGCTCTACAATAGAAAGTGCATTGTTATTGTGTGACTCTGTAGCTTGAGAAGCATGAGAAATATCAGCCAATCAGAGAGGAACAGAGGTGTGGGAGGGGAAAACAGGAGGGAAAGAGGCTTCAGCCAATCAGGCTGCATTAGTTAAGTCTGAGGGGAAAGTAAGTACAACCCAGCATGCCCTGCAGCTTCCTTTGTGCGGCAGATGTGCCAAATAAGAGCCACGGGAACTGTGGAAAGATGTTTTATGGAGAAGAAAAGTAATAGTGATTTTCACTTTTGGATTGCCTGATTAGCATCCTTATTACTTGTTTACCAGATAAAAATAAAGAATTGATTTTTGATTTTATGCAGTTACTCTTCAAAGTAAACCTGAGGTGCAGAAACTCTCTTAGATCCCAAAGGATCCCATAGAGCCTGCGTGGTAATTGCTCAGTCCCCTCAGCCCACCGTTGTTAATGGTCACTTATATGTTAATTTCAAGCTCATTGGCCCTTATCCAATTTACTTTACAATTTACTCTGTAATGCTGGGGATACACGGGACGACCGGACCGGATCGACCCCAGCTGCGTCCCCGCCGCGTTCCCGCTCGTCCGCGCGGATCGATTACCGCTCGCCCCCGCCGGCACTTCCTTATCAGCGCTCGATTCCCTGCCATTGTCCGCCGGCGGGGGTCGAGCGGCATGATCGGGCCAGCTGAATATTATCAGCTGGCCGATACACGGTACAGAAACGCACCGTGTATCCCCAGCATAACAAAAAAAGTTCCCCAGGAGGGGGAAGCCTCAGGGTCCCAATGAGGCTTCCCCCTCCCCTGTTGCTGCAGGCAGTCCAGCGCTGGCTCCTCCGAAGTCTCCGGCAATCCTCCCTCTGACAAGGCTTGATATATTCACCTTCCCTGGCTCCAGCGGGGGCGCTGCTGCGGCTCTCAGCACGGAGATAGGTGGAAATAGCCGATCTCTGTCGGGTCTGCTCTACTATGCAGGTGCAGGAGACTTGCGTCCGCGCAGTATAGCAGACCGACAGCAATCAGCTATTTCCGCCTATCTCAAAGCGGAGAGTCAATACTGCGCCTGCGCTGGAGGCGGAAAGGTAAATATTTAAATCCCCGCTGTTCGGAGGGGCACAGCGAGACCACCGTGGGACACAGGCGGACGGGGGGAGCCTTGATAGGATCCGGAGGCTTCCCCCACCTGAAAGGAGTACCCCACAGGGTAACTTTTTTTTAGTTACAGGTTTTCTTTAAGTTTATTCCAAGTTGATATTTTCACCCCTTATCCATAAAAATGCCTTTTAAGCCCTCAGCAAACAAGAAAATACTCAGAATAGTTTTGGTGGTACTTTTCCCACCTATTTTTTGATGAGGTTGGTTAGTCATCCCCCCCAGGAAAAAAAAGTATTTTGAAATCTGTAGATTCTGAAAACAGGTCTTGTGGTCTTGGGTAGGTAAGAAGGATTTCTCGCTGTTACAAAACAAATAATGCAGTACGGCAGAGTTCACATGAAGACACAAGGCTTAATCCGGACGGGTGACTCCTACAAGCATGTACAAACAGGCGGGTCCAAATACCGGCCATAGGAATGCTCAACATTTCCTTTCACAATTTGTTTAGTTTGAAGGTGGCAATTACTCCTGTAGCTGAATGTCATATGATGACTGTTAGAGACGCCACATGGTCACTAGACCTTCACAAAGTAACACCGTGCATGCTAAGAAAACAGAGTAAATCATTCTTCAAGAGATATACCTTCAAGAGTTAAAGCATCAGCCCAAAAATAAAGCTCAACCCATTACCTTTTAGAAGACACTGCATTATTAAAATGCCCCCACAAACAACTATACAGTGGCAGTGAACGCTACTTACTCAGTTACCTTCTAGCAAAACGTTGGCATGTGTCCGGGTACTCACACAGCTACATTGTTTTTTCTTGTGGTAAAGTGGGCGGTGCAAACTTACATACGTCACTTCCTAAGGCCGGAGCTATGCATAAAGACAGCCCCAGAGGTACAAGAGTACTGACATACTATGGTACCTAAGACTACATAGTGGCAAAGAAAGTTACTTACTCAGTTACTCTCCTGCCAGACTGCGGTATGTGGCCGGGTAGCCATGAAGCTACATTGTTTTTCTTGTGGTAAAGTGGGCGGTGCAAACTTACATACGTCACTTCCTAAGGCCGGAGCTATGCATAAAGACAGCCCCAGAGGTACAAGAGTACTGACATACTATGGTACCTAAGACTACATAGTGGCAAAGAAAGTTACTTACTCAGTTACTCTCCTGCCAGACTGCGGTATGTGGCCAGGTAGCCATGGAGCTACATTGTTTTTCTGGTGGCAAAGTGGGCGGTGCAAACTTACATACGTCACTTCCTAAGGCCGGAGCTATGCATAAAGACAGCCCCAGAGGTACAAGAGTACGGACATACTATAGTACCTAAGACTACATAGTGGCAATGAACGTTACTTACTCAGTTACCTCCCTGCCAGACTGCGGTATGTGGCCGGGTAGCCATGGAGCTACATTGTTTTTCTGGTGGCAAAGTGGGTAGTGCCAACTTACACATGTCACATTCTAAAGGAGGATCTATGCATATAGAGCCAGCTCCAGAGGTACTGACATACTGTGGTATGCCCACTGTGGGCCAATCACTAATGTTTGCCAGGAAGGAGTCTAGTACGCTCTGTTCTGACTTCTACTGTTGTGGCATTTGTGAGGACGTTGATAATGGTGCAATTTACAGTAAGCTGAACATGCAATCTTTTAAAAAGGAACTGTAGGCAAAATAACACAAAGGATAGAATTGTTAATTTTTTTTCACAATATTAATTTATAAATTATTTATTCAGTGTTTTCCCGTTATAAACTCTTCCCTCTTCATGATTTACTTTCTTTTAATTTATTACAGACCTAAACATTTTTAGTCTTTGTAATTATTGTCTTTAGCGCTTGCACCTTGTCACTGGGCACTTTTCCCGACGAAGCCCCCCACTGAGGGGTTGAAACATGTAGGGTCGGTGGTGGGGTTTAATAATCTTTATATGTATCATTAATTACTCTACATCAAGTAGCGAGAGGCTGATCCTTGCAGACAAGTAGATACCAGTGCAGAGGGATTGCATGCTTACTGGTGCCTTCTCCCTCCTTTGCTTGAGATTCAAATCCTTTTTATTTTTCAGCACCTACGGTATGTTAATATATTTCATAAACATTTCTATTTAATTGTTTATTAGTCTCAAAATCAGATTTTGTGTATTCTAACATCTTTTGTTCTGTCAGGTGATCTCTGTGGAATGTTCATTTACTGAGAGTTCTAAAGCCAGTAGAAAAAATATCTGCTTTCCTAGAAAGGAAGGGGGGGGGGGGGGTGTCGGTCTAGGCTAAGTCTCAGTGGGAGGGTGGGGTTACATATCAATATATAGCAATATATAGCTATAGAAAGTGTTTCTGATGCTGAAACTAGGATATTTAACATAAAAGTGGGTCTGCTGTATCATCTACTGCATTCTACTGTCGTTACGGTTCCTCTTTATCAGTCCGTTACCCAACCTTAAGTCCTTTATATAGGAGAGGTCTGTAGAGCAGCAGAATAGTACAGCGATACTTACAGTCCCCTCCGCACCCACACAGACTGGGTATAGAAGTGAAGGTCTTCGCTCAGAACAGAGGTGACGGACTCCTCAAAATGTAACTCCCGCCCCTCACAGGAATCCAGCGCAAATAAACTGATGGACGGCTCCGCAAAGACCTGAAATCAGTTCATGACACGTTATAAATATTTACGCCACACACAATATCCTACGTATAAAAATGTCACAAAGTGTACTACAATAATATCATGGGTCATATTAAACTGCATGAGCAAACAAATAGACACAAGCTGATTTATCATGACAGGTGCCAAGAAAACAGAGGCAGAGGGAGGGCTGTTGTCCAGAACAGGAAGTCAGGGGGCGGGGCAGCCAGGGAGGCGGCACAAGGATGATATCCAATAGATTCATTCTGAAATCAGTCTGCAGTGTGTAGGGTGGTAAAGATGCCCATACATCAAACGATGTATGGGAAGATCGACCGAGAGACAGATCTGTTGGCTGCCCATACACCACAGGCCGATTCCCGATTGTTTTCAGCATGAAATCTCTTGGGAATCATCCTTTACCGCCCCCGGCACTGTCTCCTAGTGTAAATTCCCCCTTCCTCCGTACAGTATACTTTATGGCCTCTTTCCCACCAAGACGTTGCGTTTTAGGTTAAGGTCGCATAACGTGCCCCTAACGCAACGCATGGCGGTGTTGAAGTTGCACGTCAGATTGAGCAGCGACTCTCAAAGCAGCTGCTCCAGGATCGTGATGGGAAGTCTGGATCTTTTTAAGGATTCGGATCATTCGAATCGGATCATTGAAAAGATCCGGATCTTTGAACCGAATCATTTGAATCATTTTACTAAGGAAGCAGACTGGGGGTGAAATGACTAGCAGGACAGGACTTTCCCTGCACTGTACATTCTGTATGTTGCTGTTTCTTCCAGACAGACATCCACTGTGAACCGAATCTTTCATTGTGATGATCCAGATGAATCGACTCACAAAAAAGATCCGATTCGTTCATCATCCAGACAACACTATGAGTCCCACCAGGAGTCACCACAGTGCAGTGAATATTAATTAGCCATGTGGCTAGTCACTGAGCATGTGCAAGCAGTCTAACGCAGCTCTATAGGGGTATAACGTACAGCATGCTGCACTTTCATTTTACGTGCAGCGTTATACCCTAACGCAACGTGTGCACTGTGAGCAGCACATTGATTTTACAGTGCTGTGAGTTAGGCTGCATTACTGGCTGCTATAACGTGGGACTTTAACCTCCCACTGTGAAACCAGCCTATCTGTCAGTGTCGGCAGAACCGGGCCAGCGGCTGACACTGAGATGGTAAAGTCTACTGCAAGGGGCACATCTTACATTAGTGGGGACAATGCCCCATTAATGTATAAATCTCGATCAGAGAGGGACCTTATCTGATGGCAGATCGAGACAGGTGTATGGCCACCTTGACGTGGACCTGAACTCTTGCACAGGACAGAAGGAAAACAGAGAGAAGTGCACCCTCCCTCTCATCTGTGACTAAGCCCAACTGTAATTTGATCTCTCCCCATGTCAGCTGACTGCTACGGCAGATAAACTCATTTCACAGCATAGGATGTTAACAATATGTCTGCTTCCTGGAAGGCAGGAAGTGGACACACTGCAGATGTATTGCAGGATCTGTATCAGCTGCAACAGAGAAATGTTTTTCTTCAAAGATTATTATGCTGTTGTGTATCTATTAGAGCAGAGAGGAAATGTTGAGTTCAAGTCCGCTTCAAAGGATACCCGAACTGACATGTGACATGATGAGATAGACATGTGTATGTACAGTGCCCAGCACACTAATAACTATTCTGTGTTTTTTTCTTTCTCTGCCTGAAAGAGTTAAATATCAGGTATGTAAGTGGCTGACCCAGTCCTGACTCAGACAGGAAGTGACTACAGTGTGACCCTCACTGATAAAAAAAATTCCCCTTTTTACCTCTTTCTTGCTCTCAGAAGCCATTTTCTGCTAGGAAAGTGTTTTATAGTTGGAATTTCTTATCAGTAAGGGTCACACTGTAGTCACTTCCTGTTTGAGTCAGGACTGAGTCAGCCACTTACATACCTGATATTTAACTCTTTCAGGCAAAGAAAGAAAAAAAGGAACACAGCATAGTTATTTGTGTGCTAGGCACTGTACATACACGTCTATCTCATTATGTCACATGTCAGTTCGGGTATCCTTTAAGCACATTGGGTACAGTGAAACTGTGTTCAGGAGAATTAGTTTGCATGAATAAACAGAAGAACCTGTGAAAGCCGCAGGCTGGCAGTGACAGACAATCGCTGCTTTTGTTGTGACATGTTTTAAATGGAAGACAATGAGCATGTGACACAATGCACAGAGATGCTTACATAATCTATTGGCTGGATGTATTTGATCTCAGCTGTTGGACATCCACAAGAAGCTAAGTCAGGGAAGTGTCCCTCCTCCAGCACACACACATTGTCACCTGAGTCTGCCTGGTAACACAGGAGCCAGCTGCAAGGCACAAAGAGATGACAGAGATTTTATTAGCTACAACATGAAAAAAAAAACCCAGGAACCTAAGCCCCATTCACCTTCATATATTTAAAGGGAACCTGAAGCGAATACAATTAGTTAAAATAAACACATGACATAGCTGCACATGAATATTACATACTTACCTCACAGCCAGTTCCTCTCAGAAGCTCAACATTTTCTTCTTACAGTGATCCCTTCCAGTTCTGACAATATTTTGTCAGAACTGAAATACACCAGTTGCGGTCAGTTATATATCAGCAATTGTCAGTTAAAACTGAATGTGCAAGGTAATGTCCATGTTTCCCTATGGCTCAAGTGGGTGATATTACAGTTTAACAGTGTGCTGACCATAAAGCTGTTATGAGGTAATGGCCATTTTCAAAATGGAGGACAGAGAATTTCATTGATCACAGTGGACAAATGGGATGTAGGAGAGAAGATAGAGATTTAGGAGTAGACTACACAGGAGGTAAGTATGACCCGTGTATGGTTATTTTGACTTTTTATTTTCAGTTCAGGTTCTAATTAAATACTGTTTATTTAGCTAGAATAGACAGAGGGAAAAATGTAAAAACTGAACTTCATCCCAATCAGTAGCTGATACCCCCTTTCCCATGAGAAATCTTTATCTTTTCCCAAATACAGTGGTGTAAAAAACTATTTGCCCCCTTCCTGATTTCTTATTCTTTTGCATGTTTGTCACACTTAAATGTTTCTGCTCATCAAAAACTGTTAACTATTAGTCAAAGATAACATAATTGAACACAAAATGCAGTTTTAAATGATGGTTTTTATTATTTAGTGAGGAAAAAAACTCAAAACCTACATGGCCCTGTGTGAAAAAGTGATTGCCCCCCTTGTTAAAAAATAACTTAACTGTGGTTTATCACACCTGAGTTCAATTTCTGTAGTCACCCTCAGGCCTGATTACTGCCACACCTGTTTCAATCAAGAAATCACTTAAATAGGAGCTATCTGACACAGAGAAGTAGACCAAAAGCACCTCAAAAGCTAGACATCATGCCAAGATCCAAAGAAATTCAGGAACAAATGAGAACAAAAGTACTGTAATTGAGATCTATCAGTCTGGTAAAGGTTATAAAGCCATTTCTAAAGCTTTGGGACTCCAGCGAACCACAGTGAGAGCCATTATCCACAAATGGCAAAAACATGGAACAGTGATGAACCTTTCCAGGAGTGGCTGGCCAACCAAAATTACCCCAAGAGCGCAGAGAAAACTCATCCGAGAGGCCACGAAAGGCCCCAGGACAACATCTAAAGAACTGCAGGCCTCACTTGCCTCAATTAAGGTCAGTGTTCACAACTCCACCATAAGAAAGAGACTGGGCGAAAATGGCCTGCATGGCAGATATCCAAGGCGCAAACCACTTTTAAGCAAAAAGAACATTAAGGCCCGTCTCAATTTTGCTAAAAAACATCTCAATGATTGCCAAGACTTGTGGGAAAATACCTTGTGGACCGCCGAGACAAAAGTTGAACTTTTTGGAAGATGCGTGTCCTGTTAAATCTGTCGTAGAAGTAACACAGCATTTCAGCAAAAGAACATCATACCAACAGTAAAATATGGTGGTGTTAGTGTGATGGTCTGGGGTTGTTTTGCTGCTTCAGGACCTGGAAGGCTTGCTGTGATAGATGGAACCATGAATTCTACTGTCTACCAAAAAATCCTGAAGCAGAATGTCCGGCCATCTGTTCGTCAACTCAAGCTGAAGCGATCTAGGGTGCTGCAGCAGGACAATGACCCAAAAGACACCAGCAAATCCACCCCTGAATGGCTGAAGAAAAACAAAATGAAGACTTTGGAGTGGCCTAGTCAAAGCCCTGACCTGAATCCTATTGAGATGTTGTGGCATGACCTTAAAGGAATACTTAAGTCATTTAAAAAAAATGACTTTTACTCACCTGGGGCTCCCCTCAGCCCCCTGCAGCTGAACGGTGCCCTCGCCGTGTCCCTCCGATGCGGCTGGTCTCGCCGGCGGCCACTTCCGGTTTGGCCGTCACCGTCCGACAGGCTGTGAACGCGGCTGATTATCCGCATCCCCGGACGCAATAGCGCCTTCTACAATGCTATTGCGTCCGGGGACGCGGACAATCAGCCGCGTTCACAGCCTGTCGGCCGGTGACGGCCAGACCGGAAGTGGCCGCCTGCGAGACCAGCCGCATCAGAGGGACACGGCGAGGGCACCGTTCAGCTGCAGGGGGCTGAGGGGAGCCCCAGGTGAGTAAAAGTCATTTTTTTTAAATGACTTAAGTATTCCTTTAAAAAGGCAGTTCATGCTAGAGAACCCTCAAATAAAGCTGAATTACATCAATTCTGCAAAGATGAGTGGGCCAAAATTCCTCCAGAGCGCTGTAAAAGACTTGTTGCAAGTTATCGCAAATGCTTGATTGCAGTTATTGCTGCGAAGGGTGGCCCAACCAGTTATTAGGTTCAGGGGGCAATTTCTTTTTCACACAGGGCCATGTAGGTTTGGAGTTATTTTTCTCACTAAATAATAAAAACCATCATTTAAAACTGCATTTTGTGTTCAATTATGTTATCTTTAACTAATGGTTAACGTTTTTTGATGAGCAGAAACATTTAAGTGTGACAAACATGCAAAAGAATAAGAAATCAGGAAGGGGGCAAATAGTTTTTCACACCACTGTATATCTTCAGGGGGGCTGTTTGGCTGACATTGTAGTGAAACCCCTCCCACAGTGTGATGTCATGTCCATGGTCCTGACAGTTTGCTGTCTGTAAACCTCATTGCATTGTGGGAAATAACGGCTTTTTCCAGCTGCCAAGCAAGCAGTATTTCCCTCTGTGCATAGAACTCTCAGGCCAGTTTCACATTAGAAACCAGCATTATAGGTGCGGTCCTAATGGATGATCGCATTGCACTGTAATAGAAATAGCCTTTGGAGATTACTGCGGCAATGCGCGGTTATCTCACTTCTGGCTGTAAGCCAAACTATAAATAAGGCTCTCTAGCGTTCACTTCCTGTGGCGGAAATACAAAGTGCACGGAAGTCCCACCACCACCACGGATGCCCACCCACCACCATCTCAGGGGCTATTGTAACACCCATGACTATGATATTACTGATCTTACCATCCTCTTAAGACCTTGAAGGACTTGGGCATGAAGGAGGGGAACTCTGACACCCGCTGTGTGAGGTCCAGGCTCTCTCCTTGGAAGTTCACTTGTTCATAAGCTTTTATCTGTGAAAATAAAATACACATCCTTGTAATTGTAACACAACTCTGGGACGCAGCTAATCCAGCTACATGCAGCCTAACATGAATGGTGTGATCATTATGAGACCAGGTGATCTTCTTTATGTACAGCCGTAATCAATGTGAAGCCCTGCTCCGAGCACCACTGTCCCCCTAGATCTGGGGAAACGCCACTGCTAAATATGTTTCTGTCCATAAGCTTGATGATCACTGAATGTGAAATGATTCCTAAAATTCCTGCTCAGCAGTCCGCTGGGAACTTTCTGTTTCACAGGCAGTTTGTGTTACAGGCTGAGGCTGTAGCCTTCTTAAAGTGAACCGAGCACAATTTTTGGCACCCATGGCATCTCAATAGCACCTTAAAAATGTGTATTAACAATGTAGCTCATCACTAAAGATTACATTCTTCCTCTTCTTTTAAATGTTTGTTAGTGGCTCTACTGCCATCTATAGAAAGAGCAGCCAGATAAGGAATGAGAAAACAAAAGCTTTCATTAGCAGAGGGGGATGGGGGATAGGACATTGTTCTTCAAACAATTTAGAGAAGTCACCCTTGATTACATTCACACCTTCCCCTAGATAAATAAGGGCAGAGGCAAGGGTAGGGGGGGGGGGGGGGGGGAATAGCAGCTCCTACAGCTATTAGAAACCAGAATGAACTGCAGAAAAAGAAAGCTGCTTGGATCACTTTAAAAGTGAGAAGAATATGTAGAAGCATCGTTGGCGCTGTTGAAAACGAACAATAGTGTAAACGATCGTGTACACAATTGCCGCAAAACCCTCAAATGTCAATGAGGATCGGAAACATTTCTCAGTGATTTAATCCAGCATGGCAGTCGTTCAAAAAGGAACGATCGTCGCAGATAGTGTGTGCCGTGAAAAACATAGTGTAAACCCCCCTGGTGGTAATCCCGAGCTGAGCTTGGCCTGAGTCACAGAAGCTGAAAGCGGCAAGCCCAAGCTCAGCTCGGGCTGGCTGATACCGCTGCTCCAGTTTGATTCCTGGGTCCCGCGTGCAATCAGCTGTCTGATCCCCCCATCTGGACCCCAAACTGCTACACAGGACAGAAGGTAAACAGAGAGAAATGCTGCCTGCATGCATGTATATAGAAAGTTTAGCCTGTGTCTAATTCCTCATTTGTCTCTAATTACAAGTTGTAATTTGATCTCTCCCCTGTGTCACCTGACTGACATGGCAGAGATGGCAGATAAACGCATTTGAAAGCACAGGATGTTAACAATATAGCCATTTGGCTCCCAACTGCTTTTGAGCTAAGTGCTTCTGCCTTACACTTACCGACTTTTGCCTGCATTTTGACTATTTTCTGCCGGCCGCCTGCACTGACCTCAGCCTGGGTTTTGACTACTCTCTGCCTACCGCTTGCATTGACCTCTGCCTGGGTTTTGACTACTCTCTGCCTGCCGCCTGCATTGACCTCTGCCTGGGTTTTGACTACTCGCTGCCTGCCGCTTGCATTGACCTCTGCCTGGATTTTGACTACTCTCTGCCTGCTGCCTAAGACTGATAGCAAAGGGAAAAAAGTCAGAAAGAAATCACACTTCTACTGCCCCGATTGTGATGTCGCCCTCTGTGCCATTCTGTTTCAAAATATACCTCACGCAGGAGGTGTATTAGGTATATATGTACATCCGGTATAGTCTGGTACCTTATTTGTACAGTTTCACTATTTATTTATAAATGTAATTATTTCAACTCTTGTTGTTTATACCTGTACCTGTTCACCCCCCAGCGTGATAGGCAGTCTCCATATACTTCACACTGAATCTCTGTCTCTCCTATAGGCCAGCTCAGCGATATGTTTTCTTTACATTTTCCAGGTGTGTTTCATGCTAAAGAATGTGTTTTCTTTTTTCATCTCACTGAAGCTCAGTTATGATAATGACTGTCAAGCAGGAAACTTGAAATACTGGATATAAAACAAATTCTAGATAAAGCGCAGTATCAGCTGAATATCTTACTGTATGTCTTTCTGGCTAGTTTCTGTCTAAATTTACGATTAGACTGTACCAGATGTACCGCAGCGTATCTGATAGAAGTCATTTTAAGGGTATGTTCACACCTCGAAAAGACCTGCAGCACAAAGTGGTACATGAGATACGACGATAATATCTTATCTTTCTATCTATGTAAAGCGCATCCAAACTGCTGCAGTTCACAAGAACGCTGACCGAGGTGTGAACCTCAACAAGCGACGACACGCAAAGACAATTTGTCCATTGCTTGTGATTTCTAAATACTGTAGTACTAAGGTAGCCATATGTCTAGCGATTCTGATTCAATCGATAAAGCAATCGACTTTCGACCGACTTCAGTATAGTTGACTGAAAGTCGATGAACTACTGCCCCACACACTACAAGCAATATCTTATGCGATTCACCTTTTCTAGTCAATTTGACCGATGTTGTGTCTCCATGCTCTGAATGCAAAAATCGATTCAGAGTCAATAGAATGACATGTGAACAGTAACCGATTCCTGTGCAATCAGCCAATATCTTTTACCCTGCTGGACTGGCTAAGCAGGTCGATTCGACATGAAATCAGCCACTGTTCATCGATTAAGCGCACTGTAACACACTCAATTCCCTCTCGATTACGGTATATAAAATGATCAAATCAAATGGTTGATTGTACAGCCAAATCACTAGATCTATGGCCACCTTTGCTGAAAGGGAGTGAATTACTAATGAGAAGTACAGTGCTCAGTATTATGGCTTAAAGTGAACCTCCAGATTAAAAATCTACTCAGCAGCACTCAAAAGGCTTGGTGTTTCTTTAACACTTTCACGGCATCAGAACTTTGTTTTTCTTACCCAAGCCACATTTTTAGCTGCACAGAAGCTAAGCTCCGCCTCATTAAAGTGCCTGGGTATTTTCCCCCTGATGCTGTGCAAAGCATGAAGCGATTTCTGATGTTGTTATTCATGTTGCCTAGCAATTGGGAGGGGTGATCAGCACACAGGACAGTTGGAACTGGGTCTCATGCTCCCTGTCACCTTCTTTCAACCAAAAAGATGGCTGCCCCAATGAAATCACAAACATTTGCCAGTTTTTTTAAACAGGGTGGGTAAGAGATTATATTACCTATCTATTTTAATGAACATAACTAATGTAACTTAAAGACAAAATGTGTAGGCTGAAGTTCCTCTTTAAGGTGGCAGATGGTCACCAGATTCCACCAACAAGATAGATCCACTCTGACAGAAAACCTGATCAGAAGGGATCCATTACTGCCACACACTGCAAATATATTTTTAATAAATCCTCACAGCTTTGCAGGGCCGACTTGCAGGCCCCGAGGTCTTGCCAATCCGACTGGCAGGCCCTCAGCTCCACTGGGCCCAGTGTCAGCAGCGAAGTGCACTAACCTGCCCGCTGTTGCGCTCCTACCAGGGCCTTTCTCCATCTGCATAAGCAGCCTGTGTATGCCGCAAGGTCATTGGGAACAGACGCGCAGGCAGGGATGGAGAGTAATAGAATCCCTACAGTTATACTGGGAGACTCATCTAATTGGATGTAAGGCTAGTGGCATGGCCATGCAGTGTATCAGGCCAACATGTTTCGCTGTGTAATCGGCTTCATCAGGGGGCCAGGTTCATCTTTGAAGGCACTTTTGGCCTTTTTACAGCATTTTGCATCAAACTGGTTTCTTTAATTTTTAGTATAACTACATAAGCACTGGCAAGTAAATGGACAAACTCATAAAAAAAAAAAAAAAGAATAATTTAGTATTTTTGCACAAGTATGGCCTATTTTTGATATCTATCTATCTATCTATCTATCTATCTATCTATCTATCTATCTATCTATCTACCTACCTAATGTGATTTAGTGTAATTCTGGGGGGTACCCAATGCTTAAAGGAAACACAAGGTGAAAATACACTGATGAGATAAACAATTGTATCTATGCTCCTTCTCCTAAAAATGACTTTTTGACTGTGCAAGCAGTTATCACCCTTTAGTGAATCGAGACCATAGTGCCCAATGACACCTTCACTGAAGTATGCCAGAGCTAAAATCTATGAAGTATTGACCCCTTTAATTTGTTTCCTGCTCTCAGAAACCATTTTCTGCCAGGAAAGTGGGTTATGGCTGTAATTCCTTAGCAGTGAGGATTACGCTACAGTCCGACCCGATCCGGACAGAAATTGTCACTTGCATACTTGATTTTTAACTCTTTCAGGTAGAGAACTAAAAAAAAAGGAACAAGCTTAGTTATCTGTGTGGTTGGCACTGTACATAAACATGTGGGAGGTGTACTCATTTTTGGTGCATATACAGTGGGTTGCAAAAGTATTCGGCCCCCTTGAAGTTTTCCACATTATGTCATATTACTGCCACAAACATGCATCAATTTTATTGGGATTCCACGTGAAAGACCAACACAAAGGGCTCTATTCATAAAAAATTTGTGGCGAAAAAACTCCTGGAGGGAAAATACCGCAGTGGTATTTTAGACTTCTGGGTGGCCATTCATAAAAATGTTGCCACTGCGATGCAAGTGCGGAGATCTCCCGCTGAAGGCTGGCGGTAAGCTGTCGGAAGGCATGCGTAAACACTTACGCCGGCAGAGTCCCTCCGTGTGCTGCTCTCTCTGGGAGGTCTGTCCCATTCACTTGTATGTAATCCGCAGGCTTCGAGAAAGCGGTATTTCCCGTCCACATACCGCTTCCTCTAATCTTTATGAATGGCCATTTTGTTACTTTGTTCTAGATAAATCTAGAAAAACACTGCAGAAGGCGGAAATTTCTCGCTCTGCTGGGGGATTGTAGATTTTCATGCGGGAATAGCTTTTATGAATGCCCACTTTGCTAAATGGTCGGGAAAGTCCGCTGTTTTGAGCGGAAAACTTGCGGTAACGTTTTATGAATAGAGCCCAAAGTGGTGTACACATGAGAAGTGAAACAAAAATTATACACGATTCCAAACATTTTTTACAAATAAATAACTGCAAAGTGGTGTGTGCATAATTATTCGGCCCCCTTTGATCTGAGTGCAGTCAGTTGCCTATAGACATTGCCTGATGAGTGCTAATGACTAAATAGAGTGCACCTGTGTGTAATCTAATGTCAGTACATATACAGCTGCTGCTCTGTGAGGGCCTCAGAGGTTGTCTAAGAGAATATTGGGAGCAACAACACCGTGAAGTCCAAAGAACACACAAGACAGGTCAGGGATCAAGTTATTGAGAAAGTTAAAGCAGGCTTAGGCTACAAAAAGATTTCCAAAGCCTTGCACATCCCACGGAGCACTGTTCAAGCGATCATTCAGAAATGGAAGGAGTATGGCACAACTGTAAACCTACCAAGACAAGGCAATCCACCTAAACTCACAGGCCGAACAAGGAGAGCGCTGATCATAAATGCAGTCAAGAGGACCATGGTGACTCTGGACGAGCTGCAGAGATCTACAGCTCAGGTGGGGGACTCTGTCCATAGGACAACTATTAGTCATGCACTGTACAAAGTTGGCCTTTATGGAAGAGTGGCAAGAAGAAAGGCATTGTTAACAGAAAGCATAAGAAGTCCTGTTTGCAGTTTACCACAAGCCATGTGGGGGACACAGCAACCATGTGGAAGAAGGTGCTCTGGTCAGATGAGACCAAAATGGAACTTTTTGGCCAAAATGCAAAACGCTATGTGTGCCGGAAAACTAACACTGCACATCACTCAGAACACACCATCCCCACTGTCAAATATGGTGGTGGCAGCATCATGCTCTGGGGGTGCTTCTCTTCAGCAGGGACAGGGAAGCTGGTCAGAGTTGATGGGAAGATGGATGGAGCCAAATACAGGGCAAACTTGAAAGAAAGCCTCTTGGAGTCTGCAAAAGACTTAAGACTTGGGCGGAGGTTCACCTTCCAGCAGGACAATGACCCTAACCATAAAGCCGGGGCAACAATGGAATGGTTTAAAACAAAACATATCTATGTGTTAGAATGACCCAGTCAAAGTCCAGATCTAAATCCAATTGAGAATCTGTGGCAACATCTGAAAACTGCTGTTCACAAACGCTGTCCATCTAATCTGACTGAGCTGGAGCTGTTTTGCAAAGAAGAATGGGCAAGGATTTCAGTCTCTAGATGTGCAAAGCTGGTAGAGACATACCCGAAAAGACTGGCAGCTGTAATTGCAGCAAAAGGTGGTTCTACAAAGTATTGACTCAGGGGGCCAAATAATTACGCACACCCCACTTTGCAGTTATTTATTTGTAAAAAATGTTTGGAATCACGTATGCTTTTCGTTCCACTTCTCACGTGTACACCACTTTGTATTGGTCTTTCACGAGGAATTCCAATAAAACTGATTCATGTTTGTGGCAGTAATGTGACAAAATGTGGAAAACTTTAAGGGGGCCAAATACTTTTGCAACCCACTGTATGTGTGTGTGTATATATATATATATTTGTGCTCTGTATATTTTTGACTGCACAGTACAGACACGCATGTCTAAATATAAATAAGTTTAAAATGAGAACAGTATTGCGCATTTATTAACCTTTTAGACAAGTCACGGTGGCTCCTGTTAATGCAGGATGTTTATGAAATATTAATTCTCGCTGCTTATGTTATGCATATTTCATAACCATCACACGCTGAGCACCCGGGGTGGTCACTTCTATATATAATTACCCCACATTCCCCACACACCGTGTTCTGTGCGAGCCATTGTTAGAGAGGATGGCTGAGTGATGAAGAAAGTGCAGAGCTGCTCTCCTCATACACGGCTCTCTCTTCCCACGTTCCCCGCACACCACGTTCTTTCTTCCTCATACACGGCTCTCTCTACCCACGTTCCCACACTGCGTTCTGTGCGAGCCATGAGGGGATGGCTGAGAGATGAGGGAAGCGCAGAATGAGAGCTGCTCCCCTCATACACGGCTCTCTCTTCCCACGTTACCCGCACACCACGTTCTGTGCGAGCCATGAGGGGATGGCTGAGTGATGAGGTAAGTGCGGAGCAAGAGCTGCTCTCCTCTTACACCGCTCTCTACCCACGTTCCCCGCACATTGCATTGCGTGAGAGCTATTGTTATGGTGGCCATACATGGTACAATTTTTTCATACAATCTTACCATTTCTATGTAATATAAGGGAACTGCCTAAATGATCCTTTCAGTATATTCACTTCATTTACCTTTATACTACATAGAAATGGTAAGATTGTATGAAAAAATTGTACCATGTATGGGCACCATTAGAGTGATGGCTGAGTGATGAGGGAAGGAGCGAGAGATGCTCCCCTCATACACGGCTCTCTCTTCCCACGTTCCCCGCACACTGCGTTCTGTGCGAGCCATGAGGGGATGGCTGAGTGATGAGGCAAGTGTGGAGCGAGAGCTGCTCCCCTCATACACGGCTCTCTCTACACACGTTCCCTGCACACCACGTTCTGTGCGAGTCGTTGTTAGAGTGATGGCTGAGTGATGAGGGAAGGAGCGAGAGCTGCTCCCCTCATACACGGCTCTCTCTTCCCACGTTCCCCGCACACTGCGTTCTGTGCGAGCCATGAGGGGATGGCTGAGTGATGAGGCAAGTGTGGAGCGAGAGCTGCTCCCCTCATAAACGGCTCTCTCTACACACGTTCCCCGCACACTGCGTTCTGTGCGAGCCATGAGGGGATGGCTGAGTGATGAGGCAAGTGTGGAGCGAGAGCTGCTCCCCTCATACACGGCTCTCTCTTCCCACGTTCCCCGCACACTGCGTTCTGTGCGAGCCATGAGGGGATGGCTGAGTGATGAGGCAAGTGTGGAGCGAGAGCTGCTCCCCTCATACACGGCTCTCTCTACACACGTTCCCTGCACACCACGTTCTGTGCGAGTCGTTGTTAGAGTGATGGCTGAGTGATGAGGGAAGGAGCGAGAGCTGCTCCCCTCATACACGGCTCTCTCTTCCCACGTTCCCCGCACACTGCGTTCTGTGCGAGCCATGAGGGGATGGCTGAGTGATGAGGCAAGTGTGGAGCGAGAGCTGCTCCCCTCATACACGGCTCTCTCTACACACGTTCCCCGCACACTGCGTTCTGTGCGAGCCATGAGGGGATGGCTGAGTGATGAGGCAAGTGTGGAGCGAGAGCTGCTCCCCTCATACACGGCTCTCTCTACACACGTTCCCCGCACACCACGTTCTGTGCGAGCCATGAGGGGATGGCTGAGAGATGAGGGAAGCGCAGAACAAGAGCTGCTCCCATCATACACGGCTCTCTCTACACACGTTCCCCGCACACCACGTTCTGTGCGAGCCATGAGGGGATGGCTGAGAGATGAGGGAAGCGCAGAACAAGAGCTGCTCCCATCATACACGGCTCTCTCTACACACGTTCCCCGCACACTGCGTTCTGTGCGAGCCATGAGGGGATGGCTGAGTGATGAGGGAAGGAACGAGAGCTGCTCCCCTCATACACGGCTCTCTCTACACACGTTCCCCGCACACTGCGTTCTGTGCGAGCCATGAGGGGATGGCTGAGTGATGAGGGAAGGAACGAGAGCTGCTCCCCTCATACACGGCTCTCTCTTCCCACGTTCCCCGCACACTGCGTTCTGTGCGAGCCATGAGGGGATGGCTGAGTGATGAGGGAAGGAACGAGAGCTGCTCCCCTCATACACGGCTCTCTCTACCCACGTTCCCCGCACACCACGTTCTGTGCGAGCCATGAGGGGATGGCTGAGCAATGAGGGAAGTGGGGAGAGAGAGCTGCTCCCCTCATACACGGCTCTCTCTTCCAAACATTGCCCCTTCGCTGCCAGAAGAAATCAGAACTTACCGCGTGTTTCACTTCGCTCCGTCCAAGCGGCTCCTGAAAACAACACAAAGCCATTAGTTTAGCATATCTGTCAGAAACAAGACTGCACTACTGCGAGCTCAAACACTATAAAAGACTGGAGAAAAGCTCTGGTGCTAAAACCTTCTGAAAAAAACTGTAAAAAGAGAGCCTGAGGTGGGCGCGAAAAAAAAACTAGGCTAACTGATCCGTGGGGCTGAGCAGATCAGGTAGCCGCAAAAACCACCGCTCGCCACCGCTCCTGTGGCCCACTTTCACTTTTGTGACCTCTGGGTCACGACGCTGGAATGAGAGATTCATTCTCTCTCCAAGCGTGCAGGGAGGCGGGGGAGCGGCAGGGGGCGTGGCCAGGGAGAGATAGCTGCCCAATGACAGCTCTGAAGACCCTGAAGGAACGCCCCTGGCGGGGGTTTTGAACAGGGAATCTCTCTCCCCTATGTTTACCTCCGAGATGGCGACAAATAATGTCGCCAATCTTTGGGGGGCTGTAGTATGGTGGGTTCAGAGAGTGGCGGTGTGGGGACACAGAGGCATGTCATGAGGCAGAGAACATACCTCTGTGTCCCATCTGCCCACCTCAGGCTCTCTTTAAAGGACAACTGTAGTGAGAGGTATATGGAGGCTGCCATGTTTATTTCCTTTTAAGCAATACTAGTTGCCTGGCTATCCTGCTGATGATCTGCCTCTAATACTTTTAGCCATAGACCCTGAACAAGCATGCAGCAGATCAGATGTTTTTGACAGATGTCTGACTGGATTAGCTGCATGCTTGTTTCTGGTGTGATTCAGACACTACTGCAGCCAAACAGATCAGCAGGGCTGCCGGGTACTGTTTAAAAGGAATCAAATATTGCATCCATGTATCTTTTGCTTCAGGTTCCCTTTAATGTGGACCTAAAGTGACATGGGTAGTAAGCTTGTGTAGTAGGCGCATTTCCAATGCAGATGGGCAATTAATCATTCTTGCATAGAAACCTAAAGGGAAGCTGAGGTAAGAGGAATATGGAGGCTGCCATATTTATTTCCTCTTAAATAATACCAGTTGCCTGGCAGTGCTGCATAGACCGCAGTGTTAATTGCGGCTGTAGCGGTACCTAGGAGGTAATTTGGGCACTGCAGGGACCTGATAAAAATATTGGGATGGCGGCCGGCACCTGGAGGGCGTATTTAGGGGTGAAGGCTGCACGGACATCAGCAGAGGGGGCAGTTAGGGTTAGGCATGGGGGAAGGGGGTAAGCCATCGGTTGGGGAAGGGGGGGGAGGGTTGGTTAGGCATTGGTTAAAGTACAACTGTAATGAGAGGGATAAGGAGGCTGCCATATTTATTAACTTTTAAACAATACCAGTTGCCTGGCTATCCTGCTGATCCTTGGCCTCTAATA
This sequence comes from Hyperolius riggenbachi, assembly GCF_040937935.1. Classification (NCBI taxonomy): domain Eukaryota; kingdom Metazoa; phylum Chordata; class Amphibia; order Anura; family Hyperoliidae; genus Hyperolius; species Hyperolius riggenbachi. The sequence continues at coordinate 528,482,793 of NC_090647.1, forward strand.
CTTTTAGCCATAGATCCTGAAAAAGCATGCAGCAGATCAGGTGTTTCTGACATTATTGTCAGATCTGACAAGATTAGCTGCATGCTTGTTCTTAGTGTTATTCAAACACTACTGCAGCCAAATAGATCAGCAAGGCTGCCAGGCAACTGGTATTGTTTTAAAAAAATATATGGCAGCCTCCATATACCTCTTGTTACATTTGTCCTTTAAAGGGGACAGTTAGAGTTAGGCATCAGTGAGGGGCGGTTAGGCATCAATAGAGTTGGGGCTCGTGTGAGAATAAGGTTAGGATTAGTGTTAAATACTGGTAGATTTTGCGGTGAGGGTGGGGGTTAGGTTGAGAAGGTCAGTTAGAGATAGGCTTTGGTAAAGTGAGATAAAGAGAGGTCAAGTTTGAATAGGGTTAGAATTAGTGTTAAATATTGGCAGATATTGCGGTGGTGGTCGTGGGGGCGTGGTTAGGGTTAGGCTTTTGTTAGGAAGGTTGGTTAGGGTTAGGTTTTGGTAGAGGGATTGCTCATGTTAGAACAGGGTTAGGTTTAGGGATAGTAAGATATCAGTAAAATTTACCAATATTTTAGTATCAGAATGACCACTGCCCAATAGTAGATTATTGGTAATTATACCGATATCCTACTACCGGCTGTTCCAGTGCCAAAATTACCGGGAGTATTTAGGTATTGCGGTGAACCGTGAAGTCAATGATTTAAAACAATTCCAGTTCTAACTAACTCACAATAACATATTTCCCCTAGTGCAGAAAACAGACACTCACCAGCAGAACTGGCCGGATGGACATGATGGTATTGCTTCTTCCTCCCCAGTCCAGATACGTCTTGTATCTTCCTTTCTCCAGTATGTACTGCTCGCCACAGTAGTGCTTCTGCTGATAGGCCACCCACCTAAACACAAGGGGATGCCGGTGAGAAACAGAGTATCTACATATTGCAAGTAACTAGATATTTACAATTATAGGGAGGTAAAAAAAAAAGCACAGAATACATTTTTATGGCCTCTAGTTTCACTACAACAGCCTGTTACAGTGTCAGTTTGAAGTTGTCCCCTCCATACATTTCCTCATTAATCTTCAGACACCATCCCACCCAAGAGACCCTCTTGTCCTCTAGCTTGGTCACCTCCTACCACTCCTGCATCCAAGACTTCTCACGAGCCTCACCTCACCTTTGGAACTCTCTCCCACAGCCTGTCTGTCATGCTCCGAGCCTGGAAACCTTCTAATGTTCACCTTTTCAGACAAGCCAATAATTTGCTGTAGGTCGCAATGGAAGCTCACTGCCTTATCCACTAACTCCTGTGTCTTCTTCCCTAATGTCTCGGACCTACCATGCTCTAAGCTGTAAGGGCTGGGCCCTCCTCCTGTGGTATCTTTTTTTGCTGTAATTTATCATATGAACGTTACCAAAATTAGTCTCAGCCCAGACAAGATAAAGAACATTTATATAACGCTTTTCTCCTGGCAGACTCAAAGCGCTTGAGCTGTAGCCACTGTTGTTTAATTCCCCCTCTTTTGTGTCTAATCACAAGTTGTAATTTGATCTCTCAGCTGTGTCACCTGACTGCCATGGAAGAGATGGCAGATAAGCTCATTTGAAAGCACAGGATGTTAACACTATGGGCTTGATTCACTAAACCGTGCTGATTCATAGCACGGCCGTGCTAGCGTTTTTGCACGCAATCGCGAATTTCCAAAAACGCAGGCAAAAACGCTAGCGCGCCCGTGCTATGAGTCAGCACTATGTCTGCTTCCATGAATCAGGAAGTAGAAACCTTGCAGAATTATTGCAGACTTTATATCAGCTGTGACAGAAATGTTTTATGTTTAAAGATTAATAAGCTGTTGCGTATCTTTTAGAGTAGAGATGAGTTCTGAGTTCAGGTCCACTTTAACCAGCACACTATCCAGCCACACATCAACTATTCATGTATTTGTACTCTTGTTACTTGATATCCGAATTGTACAGTGTTTTGAACTTCTCATATATATTTGTACCCCGATATCTGTTTTGTATTATGTACAGGGCTACAGAAGATGTTGGCGCTATATAAATAAAAAATAATATTGCAGCACACCAGAACAGCCAATCAGAAAGCAGTTTTCAGAAGCGGAGCTCTGTCAGTATAATGAAGGTCACTTCCTGGTTAGCGCTGCTGGTCGCTGTCACCTTGGCAGAGTCTGGTCTCAGTCTGTCAGTATAATGAAGGTCACTTCCTGGTTAGCGCTGCTGGTCGCTGTGACCTTGGCAGAGTCTGGTCTCAGTCTGTCAGTATAATGAAGGTCACTTCCTGGTTAGCGCTGCTGGTCGCTGTGACCGTGGCAGAGTCTGGTCTCAGTCTGTCAGTATAATGAAGGTCACTTCCTGGTTAGCGCTGCTGGTCGCTGTGACCGTGGCAGAGTCTGGTCTCAGTCTGTCAGTATAATGAAGGTCACTTCCTGGTTAGCGCTGCTGGTCGCTGTCACCTTGGCAGAGTCTGGTCTCAGTCTGTCAGTATAATGAAGGTCACTTCCTGGTTAGCGCTGCTGGTCGCTGTGACCTTGGCAGAGTCTGGTCTCAGTCTGTCAGTATAATGAAGGTCACTTCCTGGTTAGCGCTGCTGGTCGCTGTGACCGTGGCAGAGTCTGGTCTCAGTCTGTCAGACGTCGCCGGTACTCACTTGTGAGATCTGTACCGGGTTTACTAAACATTTGTTTAATTGTGTCACAGTTCCCCAGTTTTATCTCTCTGTACATCTTGGTTTCTTATTAAGATACCTCCGCTTTATGGGCACTGATTAGCCAAGCATCATTAATAGGAAATACACTATAAAGCTTAATGACATGAAGTAGTAGTTTTCCATCAGCTGGGAATTACAATTTCTAGCACTATAGGGCTTTAGCAGCTCGGAATAGCGACAAAATGACTCTGTAAATATTGTTATTCCCTCTAATTGAAGGCGAAATTCACTTACTTGGTGAACTTTTAATATTAACTTACTTTTTTTAATCAGGTCCTGATGCTGCTGTTTGAGTTTCTCAGACCTCTCTTAATGCCAGCGGTCAGAGGGTGGCCAAGGCAATGAAGTAAAAAGAAACTTACAAAGGGCGACGGGATGGAGTGATGTCACAGAGAACAGAAGCCTGTCGTGTCCGATTCTTTTTTCAACTTTTTTATTTCTAGCACATTAGGAACATTTTACACTCCTGGGGCTTGATTCACTAACCGGCGCTAAGTGTTAGCGCCGGTGTGAAAAGCCCTTTTTGGCCGCTAGTGTGCGCAAACCTACTTTGGCCTCGATTCATAAAAGTGCCTGCGAGCGGGGAAAGTGGAGCGGGGAAACACCGCTGTCGGTATTTCCGCCTTCAGGGTGGTAATTCATAAAAATGTTGCCTGTTCTGACAGGCGTGCGGAGATACTCCGCTGTAGGCAGGCGTTAGGCTGTCGGGAGACATGCGGAAGCCGGAGAAGCAGGCGGAATCCCTCCGTGCGGTGTTCTCTCTGCAGCTGCTTGGGAGGTCTGTCCCATTCACTGCAACGGATTCCGCACGCTTCTCGCCACATCAGAGGTAGCGGTAATACCCGTCCGCATACCGCTACCTCTAATCTTTATGAATTGACATTTGTTACTTTTGCTGTGATAATCACCGCGCAAGGCGGTGATTGATCACTCTGCTCGTGGATGTCGGCTTTTCATGCGGAAAAAGCCTTTATGAATACATATTTTGCTGTGTGGTCGGTAAAGCGAGCGGCTTTCTGCATTTCCTCATGCGGAAATGCTTTATGAATCGAGGCCTTTGCGTGCGGCCCCATGCACTGCGTGCGCAGCGCAGGTGCGCCGGTATTAGTGCGCGGTGCAACATTAACGTTGCACCCGCTGGCCCTTAAAAGTCACACCCGATGCAACGAAAATGACGCATCGGGTGCCCTCGAAGTGGAGCATCATAGCGCTGCTTAACGGGCACCCGATGCATCATTTTTGTCGCATCGGGTGTGACTTTTAAGGACCAGTGAGCGGGATTATTTCAACTGTGTGGGCGCAAACCACCTAACGCTGTGGTTTGCGCACACTAACACTTAGGGCACACTAACCGGCTTAGCGCCGGTTAGTGAATAAAGCCCCTGGTAGCCATCACCAATGACAGGAACAATTGAAATAGAAGTAAAAAATTGCAGTAAGTTTAAAACAGGTGACTGACAGGGAAGTTCCTTTCTCTCCTGAATTTTTTTTATTTCTTTAAAGAGAGTCTGAAGCAAGAATAAATCTCGCTTCAGACCTCATAGATAGCAGGGGCATGTGTGCCCCTGCTAAAACGCCGCTATCCCGCGGCTTAACGGGGGTCCCTGACCCCCCAAATCCCCTCCGTGCAGCGGGGGAGTGCTTCCGCATTGGGGCAGGGCTAACCGCCGCAGCCCTGCCCCATGCGCGTCTGTCAGCGCGTATCTCCGCCTCTCCCCCGCCCCTCTCAGTCTTCCTTCACTGAGAGGGGCGGGGGAGAGGCGGCGATGCGCCGCTGATAGACGCGCTGTAAGGCAGGGCTGCAGCCGTTAGCCCTGCCTTCAGCAGCAGCAAAATCTATGACCAATTTGGTCGTTGATTTTGCGGGGGGGGGGGTGTCAGGTGTTTGGGGGTGAAGGGAAAAGCTTTATGGAGATGAAGATTTCATTTTTCAGCACGACCTGGCACCTGCTCACAGTGTCAAAACCACTGGTAAATGATTTACTGACCATAGTATTACTGTGCTCAATTGGCCTGCCAACTCTCCTGACCTGAACCCCATAGAGAATCTGGGGGATATTGTGAAGAGAAAGTTGAAAGACGCAAGACCCAACACTCTGGATGAGCTTAAGGCCGCTATCAAAGCATCCTGGGCCTCCATAACACCTGAGCAGTGCCACAGACTGATTGCCTCCATGCCACGCCGCATTGAAGGAGTCATTTCTGCAAAAGGATTCTCAACCAAGTATTGAGTGCATAACTGAACATAATTATTTGAAGGTTGACTTTTTTTGTTTTAAAAACACTTTTCTTTTATTGGTCGGATGAAATATGCTAATTTTTTGAGATAGGAATTTTGGGTTTTCATGAGCTGTATGCCAAAATCATCAATATTAAAACAATAAAAGGCTTGAACTACTTCAGTTGTGTGTATTTGAATCTAAAATATATGAAAGTCTAATGTTTATCAGTACATTACAGAAAATAATTAACTTTATCACAGTATGCTAATTTTTTGAGAAGATCCTGTATGTATCATAGTCTAGGGCAGGGATGTCAAAACGGTCCTTCAAGGGCCGAGGTCCTCACACATTTTTGACACAGCTCAAATGAATTGATGGGTCTGAATCAGGAAAGGTGTGGTCCATCAGGTAGAACACATTCCTCTCTTTCTCAGTCCATCCTAAACCCTGGCATGGATATGGCCCTCCAGGCCTGGAGTTCGACACCTGTGGTCTAGGGCCAATTTATGGGGAAGCCAATTAACTTATCTGTATGTTTTTGGGATGTGGGAGGAATCCAGAGTGCCGGGAGAAAACGCACGGAGACACGGGGAGAACATACAAACTCCTTGGAGATGTTGACCTGGCTGGGATTCAAACCCGGGACCCAGCGCAAGGCAAGTGCGCTAACCACTATGCCACCATGCTGCGCACTGAATGTTACCTTCATCTCAATGACTGGGCCATAATAAAATATAAAAAAAAAAATCGATAGTGCGACATTTACTTAATGCGGCCAAATATCTCTTGGGCAGACATTGGAAAATTAGTGAGCCACCTGGTGGGAATGAGCCAATTCATGAAATAGATCATATTCAAAGTATGGAAGACCTAATGTACACAGCTCAAAACAGACAGGAGTCATACTCAAATATATGGGCCTTCTGGAATATGTTTAGGGAATCTGAAGATTTTATGAATACAATAATGGGAAACTGGGGTCATGACTGGGATGGTTGATATGGGCCCATGAGTTGTTGGTTTACAGATGTTGATAAGGACAAGAGAGATCTAGAGGGTAGAGACACACTGGGCTTGATTCACAAAGCGGTGCTAACTGTTTAGCACAGGTGTGCTAAACAGTTAGCACGTGAAGTGCGCGCAAAGTGCCGCGATCGCGCGAATCGCGGCACTTTGCGCGTGCAAAAGACCGCGATCGGCACTTCACGTGAAGCTGGTTTGAGCCAGCGAAACAGCTGTCAGGCATCTGACACCCCCACTGCTATGTACCTACTATTTCCCCCACCGGAATAAAGGGATTTTAAAGAAGCGGTGCCTCCTCCTTTGTTTTCTACTACACTGTACTACAACTACACTTTGGACGTGCACGCTCTGATTCCCATCTCCGGTGTGTCTGCCCTGCTGCATTTGGTGCCAGGTACTGTGTTTCTCCTTCCATTTTATGTTTAGCACACCCGTGCTCAACAGTTAGCACCGCTTTGTGAATCAAGCCCACTGCATTCGACCAACAGAAGTGGTGGCTACTGTTTAGTATTTTAATTTTAACTCATATCAGCTACGCCTCTTTTAATAGTTCTATGTTAAGTTATATTGTTAAAGTGGATCAGAGATGAAAAACTAACTACAACAAGTAACTTGTCTATATATCTTATCAAAAGTTCAGATAGTTTACACAGCAAACCTAACTGCAAACAGCTTCAACAGTATATGATTATTTCTTCCAGTGATACAATTAGAACAGCCATATTCTGCTTGTCACATTACACACAGGCACGCTGCGGTGCATCTCCAGCCCTCAGCCTGTGAAAACTTCACTACCCTCTCCTCCTCCCTCCTCCCATCTGCCTCTGAAATCTCTGGCTAGTAACCTCCTTCTCCTGTCCAGACTGAGCTTCCATAAGCCCTTGCTACTAAGGCTCAGAGTGCCGAAGCTAAGGGTTAAGGGCTAGTTTATAGGGAATTAGAGTATTAAAATAAAACAAAAAAAGTATTTGGCTCCAGGAATGCCCTATAAACTATATGAAAGGAGCACAATTATGCAATGAGTAAAAGTTTATCTCAGATTCACTTTAACTTAACTTTTGTCTAAGACAAGTCAATATGGAAGTTTGACCAATATCCAGAATGATGGACGATACTGATGTCTATAGAAAATAAGTCAACTATGATATATTGTTAGACTAGCTGGTCGCCCGGCGTTGCCCGGGTATGTAATTGGCTAGTGTTACCTCTGCCCACTTTTTCTAATCCTAACACACAATTACTCAAGGATGACCTAGTTTGTGAGCTTTGCGGTCTTTGGCATCAATAATTGGCATTGAAATGAAATAAATCTAATTGGCTGTGGCTCCACTCCTTTGAAAATCAATAGGTGAATTTTGATTAGCTTTTGTAGGCTCCACCCACTTTTCTGAATATTAATCCCAGTCACCCAGTGACCAACTGTGCAAAGTTTAAGAAACCTGCCTTTGACAGAGTAAGAAAAACAAAAGTTTGCTTTCTTAAAACAGAAAGAATTTGCGATAATTCAGGTTGGCGTGAGCTTAAAATGTCTCCCAGTGCATCACTGTTGAATATACGCAAATTAACCATTGTTACCCTTAAAAACTAAACACACCTCCAGAACTGCTGGAATGAAATGATGTGTCAGTTTGTTAATTTGTACAGAGCCATAATAATCCAACATGCATACAGACTGTTTTGGATTGTTTAATCCTCATCAGTACATGGCATGGATTCATTTGGCTCTATGCAGTAGGGCTTGTAACACCGAGAGGTACAGACTAACCAGCAAGCTCATGGTGACCCAGAACTCATTGGAGTGGGTAAGGGACTACAATGGTCCTAAAAGCCCCCTTACTAAGATGTTAAGAAAAACAAAAGTTTGCTTTCTTAAAACAGAAAGAATTTGCGATAATTCAGGTTGGAGTGAGCTTGAGATGTCTCCTAGTGCATCACTGCTGAATATATGCAAATTAACCATTGTGCACTTAGAAGCTAAACACACCTCCAGTGTAACAGTGTAAGAATGGCTGCAGTTTATATTTTCCAGTGAAATTTGTATTTGTCTCCACCCCCTTTTTGGTTATGGGAATAAAAAGTATCCTATACTTTATTCCAGGTAATGTACTAGTGTGTGCCAAATTTCAGTTTACATTCTAGCAGTGAAATTTGTATTTTTCTCCACCCACTGATGTCCTAATGTTTCCCAGGTATGTATTTGGCTGCTGTTGGCTGTGGCCACTTTTTCTAACCCTAACACACAATTGTCAATAGTCAATGACCAAGTTTGTGAGATTTGTGGTCTTTAGCATGAATAATTTTCATTGAAATGAAACACATCTGATTCGCTGTTTGTGGCCCCACCCCTTTTCTAAATACTTAACCCCAGTCACCCCATGATCAACTGTACCAGGTTTGAGGCTTGTGCCATTAACAGTGCAAAATGGCAGCAATTAAATATTTGCCTTGAAAATCAATAGGTGAATTGTGATGGGTTTTTGTAGGCTCCACCCACTTTTCTGAATATTAATCCCAGTCACCCAGTGACCAACTCTGCAAAGTTTTAGAACCCTACAATGAATAGTGTAAGAATGGCTGCAGTTTACATTTTCCCAGTGAAATTTGTGTTTGTCTCCACCCACTGATGACTTGGCATTACCCAGGTATGTATTTGGCTGGTGTTGGCTCCGCCCACTTTTTCTAACCCTAACACACAATTACTTAATGACCAAGTTTGTGAGCTTTGCGGTCTTTGGCATCAATAATTTGCATTGAAATAAAATAAATCTGATTGTCTGTGGCTCCACCCCTTTTCTGAATTTGAACCCCAATCACCCAATGGCCAACTGTACCAGGTACAGGTGATTAACAGTGCAAGAGGCTTGTGCCATTAACTGTGCAAGAATGGCATCAATAAAATATTCCCCTTAAAGATTAATAGGTGGATTTTGATTGGCTTTTGTAGGCTCCACCCACTTTTCTGAATATTAATCTCAGTCACCCAGTGACCAACTGTGCAAAGTTTGAGAACCCTACCATTAATAGTGTAAGAATTGCTGCAGTTTACATTTTCTCAGTGAAATTTGTATTTGTCTCCGCCTACTGATGTCCCGGCATTGCCCGATTATGTATTTGGCTGGTGTTGGCTGCACCCACTTTTCCTAACCCTAACACACAATTACTCACTGACCAAGTTTTTGAGCTTTGCGGTCTTTGGCATCAATAGCCTGCATTAAAATGAAAAAAAAAATCAGATTGGCTGTTTGGAGCTCCACCCCCTTATATAAATGTAAACCCCAGTCACGCAATGATCAACTGTGCCAGGTTTGAGGCTTGTGCCATTAACAGTGCAAGAATGGCAGCAATGAAATATTCCCCTGAAAAATCAATAGGTAACTTTTGATTGTTTTTTGTAGGCTCCACCCACTTTTCTGAATATTAATCCCAGTCACCCCGTAACCAACTGTACAAAGTTTGAGAACCCTACCATTAACAGTGTAAGAATGGCTGCTATTTACATTTTCCCAGTAAAATTTGTATTTGTCTCCGCCCACTTATGACCCTGCGTTGCCCGCTTATGTATTTGTCTGGTGTTGGCTGTGCCCACTTTCCTAACCCTAACACACAATTAATCAATTACTCAATTACCAAGTTTGTGAGTTTTGCGGTGTTTGGCAACAATAATTTGCATTGGAATGAAACAAATCTGATTGGCTATTTGTGGCTCCACCCCCTTTCTGAAATTGAACCCCAGTCACCCAATGATCAACTATACCAGGTTTGAGGCTTGTGCCATTAACAGTGCAAGAATGGCAGTTTTCAGGCTTGTGCCATTAACAGTGCAAGAATGGCAGGTTTGAGGCTTGTGCCATTAACAGTGCAAGAATGGCAGAAATATTCCCCTTGAAAATCAACCAACTGTGCAAAGTTTGAGAACCCTACCATGAACTCATTGGAGTGTGTAAGGGACTACAATGGTCCTAAAAGCCCCCTTACTAGGATGTTAAGAAAAACAAAAGTTTGCTTTCTTAAAACAGAAAGAATTTGCAATAATTCAGGTTGGAGTGAGCTTAAAATGTCTCCCAGAGCAACACTGCTGAATATATGCAAATTAACCATTCTACCCTTAAAAGCTAAACACACCTCCAGAACTGCTGGAATGCAATGATGTGTCAGCTTGTTCAATTGTACAGAGCCATAATAATCCAACATGCATATAGAGTGTTTTGGATTGTTTGATCCTCATCAGTGCATGGCATGGATTAATTTGGCTCTATGCAGTAGGGCTTGTAACACCGAGAGGTACAGACTAACCAGCAAGCTCATGGTGACCCAGAACTCATTGGAGTGTGTAAGGGACTTCAATGGTCCTAAAAGCCCCCTTACTAAGATGTTAAGAAAAACAAAAGTTTGCTTTCCTAAAACAGAAAGAATTTGCGATAATTCAGGTTGGAGTGAGCTTGAGATGTCTCCCAGTGCACCACTGCTGAATATATGCAAATTAACCATTGTACCCTTAGAAGCTAAACACACCTCCAGTGTAACAGTGTATGGCTGCAGTTTACATTTTCCAGTGAAATTTGTATTTGTCTCCGCCCCCTTTTTGGTTATGGGAATAAAAAGTATCCTATACTTTATTCCAGGTAATGTACTATGTGTGTGCCAAATTTCATTCAAATCCGTTCAGCCGTTTTTGCGTGATCGAGTAACAAACATCCAAACGTCCGAACTTTCCCATTTATTATATTAGTAGGATTGTATTGCTTTCTCATTATTTTTGTGGCTACAAAATCCCAGCTTACTGTTCTTACTGCGTCACTTGTATGTGATGCTTGAATACTGATGTGGCATTATGTATGAATGTTGGCAACAAAATGAAAATAAAAAAATATTTAAAAAAATTGCAGTGAGGTTTTTTTTTGCCTATGCTATAGTAAAACACTAGGAAACTCCCAATTCTCACCATAACCACGCCGTCACCCTCAACTGCACTGCCCACACCAAACCGCCACCCCCAACTGCACTGCCCACACCAAACCACCGGCCACAACTGCACTGCCCACACCAAACCGCCACCAACTGCACTGCCCACACCAAACCACCGGCCACAACTGCACTGCCCACACCAAACCACCGGCCACAACTGCACTGCCCACACCAAACCACCGGCCACAACTGCACTGCCCACACCAAACCACCGGCCACAACTGCACTGCCCACACCAAACCACCGGCCACAACTGCACTGCCCACACCAAACCACCGGCCACAACTGCACTGCCCACACCAAACCACCGGCCACAACTGCACTGCCCACACCAAACCACCGGCCACAACTGCACTGCCCACACTAAGCCACTGCAGCCCACACTAAGCCCCCACCCATACCGTAGCCCCTCAACATGTCAGCTATGCAGGCTTTGGTTGGTAGACTTGGCAACCACTGTTAGTAACTTCTGAAGTTTGGTCAAGTGGAGTTCAGGAAAGTGGAAACCAACAACCTGTTAAAGAAACTCTGATTCCAAACAACTCTGTACCAATTCAAAGCAAAGTAACCAACAGTTTCTCATCCCTAAGGGCCCATTTCCACTAGAGCGAATCTGCATGCGTTTCCTGCATGCAGATTCGCATAGACAATACAAGTGGATGGGACTGTTTCTACTTGTCAGGATTTCTGAGCGTTTTTTCTGTGCAGAAAAAATCTGCAGGGCAGAGCCCTCAGAATTCAATTTGCATACAATCGTCTTGATTCACAAAACGATGTTAACTGTTTAGCACGGGTGTGCTAAACAGTTAGCAGGTGAAGTGGCGTTCGCGGACCTTTGCGTGTGCAAAAGTCCGCGAATGGCACTTCACGTGCTAACTGTTTAGCACACCCGTGCTAAACAGTTATCACCACTTTGTGAATCAAGCCCAATGTATTTAATAGGAAATTCGCATGCGTTTTCGTATGCAAATCTTACTGCGAATTTTACTGCGAATTCGCGGGCGTTTTCGCATAAAATCAATTTAAAGCACACAGGCACTAACATGGTTAAATTCACAAACTCATTAACATATGCAAAATTTGCGGTAAAATTCGCATCCGCGTGCAAATTTGTTTTTGCGTTTTCCGCTACTAATTCGCACGCACAAACATTGCTCTGTCACAGTTAGGCCCCATTTATTCAGAAAATGTTATTTCTTTAGAGATTAGGTTAGCAGATGTCCTAGTCATACTAGAAAAGTGTCCCTGCCATTCGTTCAGGAATAAATCTTCTACTCATCCTGCCTCCTAGTCATAGCAACTGTCTCAAGCAGCTGGGAGTTGTGCCAGAGAGAGTATCCTTATAACTGCCAAGAGGTTAACAAAGCTCTTGGATAAATCTATACATTAGGGGAAAGTGTGAGGATCAGGAAGAGAGCGGATATCCACTAGGAAGATGCCACTTGGGGGAAAGCGTTCTCAGTTACTCAGACTGCAATAGCACAAGGCAAGAGATAAGAGCAGTTTCCTAACTCGGGGAGTGGTAATGGAAGTACACGTAACATACAGTGTGAAACCCTTAGGGCTCGTTCACTAAACCTTGATAACTCATATCACGGCTGTTTTTGCATGCTTTTTTGCGCACAAACGCGAAAACGGCCGTGATATGAGTTATCACGGTTTAGTGAATCAAGCCCAATGAGCGTTTGCTGATTTTTTTTAAGCGCTGGCGATTTTGCAAATTGCCCTAAAAGCGCTTGTGCAATGATTTCCTGTTACGGTGCCTCACATGTAAGCGTTTGGATTTAATTGACGCGCTACATGTACCATTTTCTGAGTGCTTTGGCTCAATGGAAGGTATAGGGAAATCGCAAATCGCTTTGTATATCGATTTCCTGACCGCTTTTATGAATACATACATTGTATACATGGGCCTGTCCTGAGAGACTGACAACTAAGGGCTCGGAGACAAAAAGCTTTCCGCTCTCTGCACAATTGTTCTAATGACTGCATCTGCTCAGCCACTGATAAGGAATCATACAAAGTTTTGCAGACAAAGATTTGTAGACAATCCCTATTCAAACAAACAAACAAAACACAGAACACTTATATCGCGCTTTTCTCCTGGCGGACTCAAAGCGCCAAGCGCTGCAGCCACTAGGACGCGCTCTATAGGCAGTAGCAGTGTTAGGGAGTCTTTTCTAAGGTCTCCTACTGAATAGCTGCTGGGTTACTGAACAGGCAGAGCCGAGATTCAAACCCAGGTCTCCTGTGTCAGAGGCAGAGCCCTTAACCATTACACCATCCAGCCACCATTCAGTAGGGAGCAGGCTCTTGTGTACAGAGCTGTTCTACCCCCAGCCTTTCTACCCCTCTCCAAGTGCTGTGTCCTTTAGTAATGCTTGAGCAGTGTGGGCATGGAGAGAAAAAGCTTTCTATTCTCTGCACAATTGTTCTCATGACGTGGGGGGGTTCTCAGAGGGGGGCCCCATCCAAATTTTTGCAGGGGGGCCTGGTAATTTCTAGTTACGCCCCTGATTGTATTTATTCATTTCCGGGTACAAAAGTTCACTTCCTGACTGACATTAGGAAGTGAAAAAAACTTTGCTGTGCAAAAGCGATTTTCTAAGTGCAAAGCGCAGGGAAAAGTGATTTTAAAAAAGCTCAATGAATCGCTCATCGCTTGCGATAGCGCTGGCGATTTATAATGTGTACAAAGCCTTACTGTGCTAATTGTTAAAGTGGACCTGCACAGGAAAAAAGTGAGAAATGCACCCTGTGTGTTTTTAGAGAGAAGAGCCTGTCTAATTCCCGCTCATCTGTAAGTAACCACAACTGTCATTTGATCTCACAGCTGTGTCAGCACAGAAATCTGAAAGTGCTCGGCAGACACAGCTAATATATAAACACCCATGTTAACCCTATGTCTGTTTCCATGAAAGCAGGAAGTAGACACACTGCAGGTGTATGGATTTCTATTAGCTGTAATAAGGAAATGTTTTTCTTTAAAGGTTATTGTTGTGGTTTATCTTTTAGAGCAGAAAGGAAGTTCTGAGTTCTGGTCCACTTTAAGGTGTCCATATATTACTATATTATTTTCAGCATTGATATCCGGCCAAATCAATCATAATGATCGATGCTGACAGATATTGATGCTGCAACATGGCCCCCCGTTTTGATTCCTCTCTGGCTGTAATCAGTCAAAAGCAATCCTTGCCTCCTCCTGTGTCTGACAACTTTTTTTTATTGCCAACACGAGAGCCGGTACCACATGACACCACCACATGTACTGTCATGTTGTGGCACAGGCACTTCATGGTGACAATTCAAAATGGCGCCGGATACCAGAGGAGGCTAAGTTTTACGGTTGTGTGACAGGTAAGCATGCAACATATCATGGGGGATGCGGCCCAGCAGGCAGTGGTGCTAGGGCGATTTCCAATTGATTTCACACTGATCAGATTCAACCAAAGAAGGAGCTGATGGTAGATCTGGTGGCAGATCGAGAGGTGGCTGGCTCAAGCTTTGTACATACTGTCAGTTAATGTTGCCCTGGCAACATTTTGGAGCACGAGTGCGACAGCTGAGACCACAATTGCCATGGCTGATGGTTACGCAGCGTGTGTGCGGGGCTAAAAAGGTGAACTGAGCATTAGCTGAAGGTGAAACTTGCTTGTTTTTAAAACACAGTGAGGTATGGTCCACTGCTATGATGCCTCCACATGCACATCAATCAGCGCTCGCAAAGATCAGGACTTGATGCTTCAGGCAAACGTAAGACTACCTCTACCTCAGGAAGAACCGACAAATGCCAAGCCAGCTGGTGTCAGATATCCGACAGGTAGACCACTCAATACAATTCAAAAGAAAGACACAGCACTCAAAAATCTGTGACCAGCAACAAGTTGTATTGGAGCTTATAAGACGATACAGAACATATTTTGGGCGGAGACCTTCCTCCGGTAGGTTTCCTGATTCTTCAGGTAACAGATATGATCCTAGGCTACTGCCTTGTGACATGTTCTGTTGCTATGGAGAAGAGTGGAAGGATGACAGAACAGCATGTGGCAGGTGGGGTAAGGAGTAGTGTTGCTGTTCGAATTTCAGAGACCAAACAAAACTTCACCACCTTAAGAAGTGGACACGGTCACAGGAAGTTCACTTACTCGCAGTTCACGGCATAAACGTGACTCCGATACTTTATCCTTCCGACTTGGGTGCTGAAGTGTTGTGTGCGGGATTGTTTTCAAATTCAGTTTCCTGAATTTGAACTCTGACACTAGTAAGGATGCAAACACCTCAACCCCAACTGGACACCTTGGCTAAAGATCTGCACACATCGAACCAATAAAAGTTGATTCAGTTAATAACTTAAAGTGGACCCAAATTAAAAATACAAGATTTCAGAAATAAAATCTATTTTCTAAATTATAATAATAAATAGCAGCCTTTGTTCAGCTACATGATGACAAATATAAAATATTTTACATTTATTGGAGGAACCCTTCCATTCCTTTCATATTGCCGGGACAGAATCCGACAGACTGGTGGAGTAGGTGGTGTCCAGCAATGGAGGAATTGCTAATGGCTGCCACCTGTATAATTCTAGTTATGGAAAGAGAAGGGTGAAAAGTATGCACTGAAATGCTCATAGGCTTGAAGGAGTGTTTATTTATCTTTGTATGTGTCAGAGTGGTGCAACTAAATATTTTGAATTAAAAAAATGTTTGGTTTGGATCTGCTTTAAATGACTAAATGAATATACTCTTCTTGCAAGCTTTCAGAAACTTTAGGTTTATTCCACAGGCATGAAACAGAACTGGATCAGAACTGGACAAAGGCTGAATGTTCCAATCCAGTACAGAATTTTGCCTGAACAAGAAACAAAGTTTTGAAAACTTGCAAGTTGCCCTATGTACAGTTAAAGTGGACCTGAACTCAGATCTTCATCTCTGCTCTAAAAGATAAGCAACAGCATAATAACCTTTACAGAAAAATTTGATTTGTTACAGCTGATACAAATCCTGCAATAAACCTGCAGTATCTACCGCCTGCTTTCATGGAAGCAGACATAGGGTTAACAAATTAGCTGCTCTGTCAAGGCAGCCAGCTGACACAACTCAGAGATCAAATTACAGTGGTGTTTAGTCACAGATGAGGGAGAATTAGACAGGCTAAACTCTCTAAATACATACAGGGTACATTTATCGTTGTTTTCCTTCTGTCCTGTGCAAGAGTTCAGGTCCACTTTAATCATTAATGGTATTACCTGAATCAGCTTTTGTTGGTTTAATGTCTGCGAATCAGAAAAACACAGAGAATGTACATGCTGGCATCAGGCTATCATCGCCTCCGAAGGAAGGAAATTATGCGGATGGCTCTTTGTAGCTTAAATTGCTGCACAGTACATCAAATCTACATAAATGGCGAAATAAAATCAATTACAACCATCGGATGGTATTTGTGCCACAAAGAAACCAGAGCTCATGTGCCAATAACACAGCACAGCTGGGAAGAACATCCACAAAACCTGGACTGACCGGCCGAGCAGCCCTCCCAGGCAGGTAAAACTGAGGACATGGTCTATACATAGTCTGGTGCTCACCACAGAGGCAGCGTGAAGATCACACATCAAAGGAGAAGCAAAATGGGGCAATCACATGTTAGTGATGAAAGATACTTTATTATGGGTGAGTCTGATAGATAAAGGCCAGCCAGTGGCCATTCACAGTGCAATAGATGGTATTGTGTAAGTGCTACTAATCAGCTTTCATCTACCAGCAATATAAGCATTCAACAGTGTCTACACACAGACTGTCTGTATGTCAGTGCAATGCCCAGACAGCTCCCTTTCAGAGGAGGAAGTATCATAAAAGGTAACAAAGGCTAGCCTTCCCCTCTTGTGGGATCAGACTAGATATGCTAGTCTTCACCCTCACCACATTCATCAATGAGTCTTGGCTGCCAAGGAAGTTGACGTCAGTTCACCATTTGATCTTCACTGAATGAACTGGCCTTTGTTAAAGTTGCTCAGGTCCTTACACTAGCCTATTTCCAGACAGGCTAGCCTTCCCTCCCCTCCTGTGTGACGGGACCAGACAGGCTAACCTTCCCTCCCCTCCTGTGTGACGGGACCAGACAGGCTAACCTTCCCTCCCCTCCTGTGTGATGGGACCAGACAGGCTAGCCTTCCCTCCCCTCCTGTGGGATGGAACCATACAGGCTAGCCTTCCTCCTCTCCTGTGGGATGGGACCAGACAGGCTAGCCTTCCTCCTCTCCTGTGTGATGGGACCATACAGGCTAGCCTTCCCTCCCCTGCTGTGTGATGGGACCATACAGGCTAGCCTTCCCTCCCCTCCTGTGGGATGGGACCAGACAGGCTAGCCTTCCCTCCCCTCCTGTGGGATGGGGCCAGACAGGCTAGCCTTCCCTCCCCTCTTGTGGGATGGGGCCAGACAGGCTAGCCTTTCCTCCTCTCCTGTGGAATGGGACCAGACAGGCTAGCCTTCCCTCCCCTCTTGTGGGATGGGGCCAGACAGGCTAGCCTTCCCTCCCCTCCTGTGGGATGGGGCCAGACAGGCTAGCCTTCCCTCCCCTCTTGTGGGATGGGGCCAGACAGGCTAGCCTTTCCTCCTCTCCTGTGGAATGGGACCAGACAGGCTAGCCTTCCCTCCCCTCTTGTGGGATGGGGCCAGACAGGCTAGCCTTCCCTCCCCTCCTGTGGGATGGGACTAGACAGGCTAGCCTTCCCTCCCCTCCTGTGTGATGGGACCAGACAGGCTAGCCTTCCCTCCCCTCTTGTGGGATGGGGCCAGACACGCTATCCTTCCTCCCCTCCTATGTGATTGGACCAGACACGCTAGCCTTCCCTCCTCTCCTGTGGAATGGGACCAGACATGCTATCCTTCCTCCCCTCCAGTGGGACTGGACCAGACAAGCTAGTCATCCCCCCCTTCCTGTGCGATCAGACTAAACAGGTTAGCCTTTCCCCCCTCTAGTGGAATGGGACCAGACAGGCTAGTCTTAACCCTCACCACATGCATCAATGAGTCTTGGGTGCCAATGAAGTTGACGTCAGTTTTCCATTCGACCTTCATTGGATTATTTGGCCCTTGACAAAGTTGATCAGATCCTTACACTTGCCCATTCCCATGCTTACAATGTATCTCCGTCAGGAACTGACCATTCACTAGCTGCCTGATATATCCTGACAGTCATTGTGGTGAGATACTCTATGTCATAGCTATGATTAAGGAGCCGTTGCTCCGATACGCGCGAGCTTTTGTTTGCTACTTTGATGTTGGATTACAAATAAAGGTCTTTTTGATTACATCCCACCATCTGGTGCAGCAGGATTTTTCTTGGACTTCTGAAGATTTGGCTTTAACTTCCCGGCTCCCATATGTGTTGAAACGTGAGTGTAGCAGCCTTTCCACCAGTTTCACTCTATAATATACACTTCCCCTGTCAGATTGCGGGGCATAGAAGTGGACAATGGACAGGTGTAGTTCTGCACAGCTCTACTCACATTCCTTTTTTAACGTGGATGCACTGAGTTCTGGTGCTATATCCCGCCAGCTCCAGATCAGGGATCGCTTGATTGAAGAAATCTATGTGTTTGCCATCCTCAAAGTCAGTCTCAAACAAGGTGACACAGGCCTCCAAGAAGTTCTGCAGCGGGAAAAGGCATTTGTTAGTAACTAGTTTTATATTCGACAGACAGAAATAATGTTTTACAAACTGTACCAGTTCCACCACTGCCAGCTGCACAAAGATTTAGGCCCCCTCACGCTATAGGGCATATGCACGAATGTCGGGCAAAGTTGCCTTGCACAGGAAAATTGTACTATTAATCACAGCAGGCATGTAGCACGTGTTGTACAATTGGTGCAACCCCATTACTTAGGTAATGTAACACTATGGGACATCAATCCCTCTCTGATGCTGCCTGCCCCTGTGCATGGACATTTGTTGAATCATTTGGAAATGTGTTGAATCAGACGTTCAATCAACAAACTGCACAAAATAGATAAAAAGAAAATTGATTGGACGTGTTGAAGCAATGGATTACTGGCATATTTAACCTTTTTGATTGAAATTGACCAGAAAAATAGAAGCACTTATGGTCAGCTCTGAAGGACATAAAACCGTGGTAGAGATTAGATTGTGAGCTCCTCTGAGGACTGTCAGTGACATGACTATATACTCTGTAATGTGCTGCAGAAGATGTCACTGCTATATAAATACACAATAATAATACGGTAGGACATTACTCTGTGACTGTGGTAGGGATTAGATTGTGGGCTCCTCTGAGGACAGTCAGTGACATGACTATGTGCTCTGTAAAGTGCTGCAGAAGATGTCACTGCTAAATAAATACACGATAATAATACGGTAGGACATTACTCTGTGACTGTGGTAGGGATTAGATTGTGGGCTCCTCTGAGGACAGTCAGTGACATGACTATGTGCTCTGTAAAGTGCTGCAGAAGATGTCACTGCTAAATAAATACACGATAATAATACGGTAGGACATTACACTGTGACTTTGGTAGAGATTAGATTGTGAGCTCCTCTGAGGACAGTCAGTGACATGACTATGTACTCTGTAATGTACTGCAGAAGATGTCACTGCTATATAAATACATAATAATAATATGATAGGAAATTAGACTATGGCTATGGTAGGGATTAGACTGTGAGCTCCTCTGAGGACAGTCAGTGACATGACTATGTACTCTGTAATGTGCTGCAGAAGATGTCACTGCTATATAAATACACAATGATAATATGGTAGGACATTATACTATGACTGTGGTCAGATTAGAGTATGAGCTCCTCTGAGGACAGTCAGTGACATGACTATGTACTCTGTAATGTGCTGCAGAAGATGTCACTGCTATATAAATACACAATGATAATATGGTAGGACATTATACTATGACTGTGGTCAGATTAGAGTATGAGCTCCTCTGAGGACAGTCAGTGACATGACTATGTACTCTGTAATGTGCTGCAGAAGATGTCACTGCTATATAAATACACAATGATAATATGGTAGGACATTATACTATGACTGTGGTCAGATTAGAGTATGAGCTCCTCTGAGGACAGTCAGTGACATGACTATGTACTCTGTAATGTGCTGCAGAAGATGTCACTGCTATATAAATACACAATGATAATATGGTAGGACATTATACTATGACTGTGGTCAGATTAGAGTGTGAGCTCCTCTGAGGACTGCCAGTGACATGACTATGCACTCAGTGGCGTAGCAAAGAAGCCGTGGGCCCCAGTGCAAGTTTAGCATTGGGGCCCCCAAGCATGCTATAGATAAAAATTGATACAACACACCAAAACCAATGAAGGACAACCACAGTGGGAAACAGTAAATTCGGGCGCCTGAGGCTAGTGGACAAATCGGGCGCCGCCATTCACTCCTATAATAAATATCGTTTAATGGGCGCCCGATAGGAAAAAAGGGCGCCGGAGAAAACTAACGTTTTAAAAGCGGCGCCCGGAGACTTAATGTTTTATTACTGTTTCTCATGATTACACATTATTTAATGATTTATACATTTTTAAATATTATTTTTAAACGAAAAACAGTACATTTTTTTTTTAACATTATTTTTAAACGAAAAAACCAACAGGGGGGTCTTAGGTTTAGGCACCAACAGGGGGTTTTAGGTTTAGGCACCAACAGGGGGGTCTTAGGTTTAGGCACCAACAGGGGGGTCTTAGGTTTAGGCTCTAACAGGGGGGTCTTAGGTTTAGGCACCAACAGGGGGGTCTTAGGTTTAGGCACTAACAGGGGGGTCTAGGGGTTAGGGGTAGGTACAGGGAGGGTTACTTAGTAATTTTTTTTTTAAACGTTATTATACGTTTCAATATTTAAACGAAAGATTAACGTTTTTACAATTGCCGATTTAATGCACATTATTTAATGATTTATTACTTTAAAAAACATTAATTTTAAACGAAATACAGTACAATACAATTTTAAACGTTATCCATGCTTATCGTTAAAAACCCGGCGCCCTTTTTTCCCAGCGCCCCTTTTTAACGTACGCACCACAGTGTCAGAGGTGCAAGAAGGGGATGGGAAACTCTGTGTTAATGATCACTGCTATTCAAATCAACTATAGAAGTGAATATTATCAGCACAAGACCAATAAAGAGCTAATACTGTGTTTGAGGGGTGGGCCTTTCAGGGCCCCTGTAACCCAAGGGCCCCGATGCAGTCGCTACCAATGCACCCCCTATTGCTACGACACTGTATGTATTCTCTATAGTGCTGTAGAAGATGTCAGTGCTAGATAAATACGGTACATGATAATATTAATATGGTAGGACGTTTTACTATGGCAGGATTAGATTGTGAGCTCCTATGGAGGCAGTCAACTACATGACTGTGTACCCTGTAAAGTGCTGCAGAAGATGTCAGTGACATATAAATACATAATAATATTATTTATTGGATTTATATAGCGCCAACATTATTTTAAAGCGAATAACATTATGCAGCGATGTACAATACAAAGTTTACAGACAGACAATGATAACAGGGGTGACCAACAACACAATACAGGTAATAAGCAATAAGATACACAACTCAATACAGGTATTAAGTAATACAATGCCGGATCTTACACTGGAGTGGTAGTCCCAAAAGTTCACATTATTCTCGGCAGAGTGAACAATCAAGCATGATACACAAGGAGCTAGGGTCAGGCCAAAAGCTTACAATCTAGAGGGAGGGGGTGGTGATACGAAAGGAGGGGTGCTGCATCAAAAGGTTCTCGGCAGACAGAGTTAGGTATGGTAGGACATTAGGCTATGCTTATGGTGGGGATTAGATTGTGAGCCCCCCTGAGGGCAGTAAGAGGCATGACTATGTACCCTGTAAAGGGCTGCAGAAGATGTCAGTGCTATAAAAATACATAATAAGAATATGGTAGGACATTAGACTATGGACCCCTCTGAGGGACAGTTAGTGACCTAACTACATACTCTCTAAAGCACAATATGAACATAAAATAAATACAAATAATAAACTATCTACAGTGCTTGTAGATTCTGTTTAAAGGATACCCGAGGTGACATGTGACATGATGAGATAAACATGTGTATTTACAGTGCCTAGCACACAAATAACTGCTGTGTTCCTTTTTTTTTTATTTCTCTGCCTGAAAGAGTTAAATATCAGGTATGCAAGTGGCTGACTCAGTCCTGACTCAGACAGGAAGTGACAACAGTGTGACCCTCACTGATAAGAAATTCCCCTTTTTATCTCTTTCCTGCTCTCAGAAGCCATTTTCTGCTAGGAAAGTGTTTTATAGTTGGAATCTCTTATCAGTGAGGGTCACACTGTAGTCACTTCCTGTCAGGACTGAGTCAGCCACTTACATACCTGATATGTAACTCTTTCAGGCAGAGAAAGAAAAAAAAGGAACAAAGCATAGTTATTTGTGTGCTAGGCACTGTACATACCCATGTCTATCTCATCATGTTACATGTCACTTCGGGTATCCTTTAAACAAACATGTTTCTGGAATGTTCCACTGCTTGTAAAGCATTCCCCTCATCTCACTACTTGTAAACTATCCCTCCACACCCCTTGTCCCTGTGTAGATCAGTGCTCAGCAAACACCAAGTATGGTGGGTCTGGCCAGAAGCCTTCTTTAATCTTAACCCTCCACAAACCATTTTTCTTTTCACGCATGTCTTCTCCAGTACTTACTTTTATCCAGTGTGGAGGAGGGGGGGGGGGGGGGGGGGGACACCCGAGACCATGCGCTGTGGCTCCGCCCAACCTGCACATACACCAGTACAATGATGATATTATGCGGTGCAGCATGGTACCCAAGGGGCCAGACGCCGTGAAGAAATAGATCCGGCAACAGTTCCCATAGCAGCAAGCCCACATGTGCCCACGTAATATTTAAATTACATGGTGCAGTTGTGGATGATGGGTCGATGATAATCAAAGTCAGTGTTGGACTGGGAGGTGGCCAAACAGCAGAAACCCTGTGTTATCACTCCCAATAGTAATCTGCAGCAAGTCTTCACTGTGAGTGGCAACACCTGATTACTGCTGCTTGGCCAGCAAGTGGATTGCCTCAGCTTTTCCACCTCCCAGTCCGACACTGATCAAAGTGATCGAAAGAGGCTGACGCTAGCAGCAGCCATGATTTTCTGTATCGGACCATGTCCGACATTGGTGCTGAACTGCATACTTCCCAACTTTTTGAGATAAGAAACAGGGACACTTAAGCCACACCCCTGGCACACCCCTAGTCTAATATACCATAAAGATTTCACAAAAAAAGTTTTATAACTTAAAGCACACTGGTCCTTTCTATCCTGGTTCATTTTCCTTCATATTAACACTTGAAAATAAGAAATATATCAATTTAAAGGATGGGAATAAAGTTTGGAGTCAATAAAACTCATTTTTCAGTAGATAAAATACATATATTTACATAGATCTGTAAATCAGTCCTGAAAGAGGGACAAATGGGGGAGAAAGAGGGACAGGGGGACTGGGTCCCCAAAGAGGGACTGTCCCTCCAAGAGAGGGACAGCTGGGAGCTATGCTGAACTGGAAAGTGCCAATGTCGAGCAGGGTTAAAACAGATAGCAAAACAATGCGTCCGCAACACTAACAAAACATGAGAGCGTGCTAAGGGCCCAACTAGAAGCAATATGGGTAGAGAAAGAAAGCCCATAATACAGCACCACTCAAGATATATTCAAAAATGTAACAATTTATTTCACATAATAATAATTGACATAATGGGAGATTCAAGTATGAATAAAAACAGTTAAAAAAGACCTCATAGTCTTAAATGACCAGCTGCAATAGTTCATATAGTCAATGCATAAGTTAATGATAACACATATGTAGCAAATAATCTACTAATAAATAGCAAAGATAAACCAAACTGGTGGGCAACAATTTAGAGCCCACCAGTGGTAGAACCCGGGTTCAGTAAATGTAAAGTGCTTAGTGATAATAATTGCATATAAATATATATAAAACTGTGCAATAATGATACAAAAAACAAAAAAAACACAAACTGCATATACCAACTGTAACAATATGAGCAGCCTAATAGGTAAAGTGCATATGAGCAAGGGGTGAGAAGTGAAAAAAAGAGAAGGATACTTAGCCCAGGGTACTAATAATAAAGGCAGCTGGAAAAGACTGGGATCCCCTCAGACATTCCACCAGGTTCGCGGGCGTCACCCCCTGTTAAAGCGGGGTGACGCCCGCGAACCTGGTGGAATGTCTGAGGGGATCCCAGTCTTTTCCAGCTGCCTTTATTATTAGTACCCTGGGCTAAGTATACTTCTCTTTTTTTCACTTCTCACCCCTTGCTCATATGCACTTTACCTATTAGGCTGCTCATATTGTTACAGTTGGTATATGCAGTTTGTGTTTTTTTTTGTTTTTTGTATCATTATTGCACAGTTTTATATATATTTATATGCAATTATTATCACTAAGCACTTTACATTTACTGAACCCGGGTTCTACCACTGGTGGGCTCTAAATTGTTGCCCACCAGTTTGGTTTATCTTTGCTATTTATTAGTAGATTATTTGCTACATATGTGTTATCATTAACTTATGCATTGACTATATGAACTATTGCAGCTGGTCATTTAAGACTATGAGGTCTTTTTTAACTGTTTTTATTCATACTTGAATCTCCCATTATGTCAATTATTATTATGTGAAATAAATTGTTACATTTTTGAATATATCTTGAGTGGTGCTGTATTATGGGCTTTCTTTCTCTACCCATAAGGGTTAAAACAGAGCTAAGATTAATAATGAAAGTATATGGCCTTATTCATTAAAGCCTCATTTAAAGACATGTAATCGCTACATAAGTATAAATACCCTGACACTTAAAATAGCAGTTTACTTAACAGTGTGTGATGTATTGGATGGCTTTGCCAGGGATGCCCTCAGTATAGTTTATATCTCATGCAGTATGATTAATTCTTGTTGCCTCTGTTTTGTTTATCAAACAGGCGGCGCTGGAAAAAAGCAACGCCG
Organism: Hyperolius riggenbachi; assembly: GCF_040937935.1. Lineage (NCBI taxonomy): Eukaryota > Metazoa > Chordata > Amphibia > Anura > Hyperoliidae > Hyperolius > Hyperolius riggenbachi. The sequence continues at coordinate 528,507,789 of NC_090647.1, forward strand.
GTTCTGTGTGGTTCTTAATTGGCATATCTGAGCACTGATTAATCCGAGTGGAATGCGTGTCGGCAGCTATGCCAGCGGACAGTTCTTATCAGAGCCCAACATATCGTACTTTTCAGAGTTAAACAGTAACCAAGACAGTCGCTCACAAATAAAACCTGAATTATACGCGACGTTTCAGCCCTAAGCGCCTTGATAACCATTTATGAAGAGGAATAAAACTATTTACGCAATAATTTATCTAACCAGTAACACTGACGCAGTTTCTGTGGGTAGTATAAATTCATTTACAGAAATCTTATTATATTAAGGTTTATAATTCACGTTTATAGTTACCAATTACATGAAACGCTTGGAGCCAATCTACCTTTCCTACGTCGTGGTGTATTTCATGGAAAAATATTTACAGTTGGAGGTAATCGTTCCAGTTAGCGGCTGAGCTGGCACACTCCTGCCGGGTAGAGGGATGAGCTCGTAGCGAAACTCATGTGACTGGTCAGGTCAGCTGACACATTTGTAAAACTGTGGGATTACCTGAACACCAGTTATGCAGCAAAAGGGGAATGCAATTCAAAGGGGTACCAATGGATATTAAGTACCAGCGGTCTCTGCCCCCTTAAGGACCCGAGACAGCTTGTACAAGAAACAGCGGAATACCGACGAATCGCCACACATACCTGCCGCAATTGCCATCCACACCGGGAACCTCAGCCACCCAGTGAGCTGTTCAGGAGACGCTTTCATTTACTCCCGACCCTGCCTTGATAGTAATGTAAGCCAATGGGAGTTGCTTACATTGATAGACAGGGTCAGGAGCCAATGAAATCAGCTCCTGACCCGCTCACAGGGCTGTGCTGTTATAGAGATGGCAGAGCAAGTGAGCTGTGGCGGAGAGACAGCGGCGAGATCGTCGAACTATATCCCAATCAGTAGCTGATATGCCCTTTACCTTTTCTTGAATAGATAATCAGGGTCTGTATGGCTGATATTGTAGTGAATCCCCTCCCACCATAGGTGCCCCCAGTACAGGTAGCCAACTATAGGTGCCCCAGTATAGGTAGCCAGCTATTGGTGCCCCAGTATAGGTAGCCAGCTATAGATGCCCCAGTATAGGTTAGCCAGCTATAGGTGCCACAGTATAGGCTAGCCAGGTATAGGTGCCACAGTATAGGTTAGCCAGCTAAAGGTGCCCCTATATAGATTAGCCAGCTATAGGTGCCCCAGTATAGGTAGCCAGCTATAGGTCCCCCCAGTATAGGTAGCCAGCTATAGGTGCCCCAGTATAGGTTAGCCAGGTATAGGTGCCACAGTATAGGTAGCCAGCTAAAGGTGCCCCTGTATAGATTAGCCAGCTATAGGTGCCCCAGTATAGGTAGCCAGCTATAGAAGCCCCAGTGTAGATAGCCAGCTATAGGTGACCCCAAACCCCCTTAGCCAGAGAGTCCCTCCAAGTACCTAGCAAAATGTCACAGGGATAGTGTACCTAACAGCAATCAGCAAAAATTGTGTTTAATTTCAGTAGTTCGCCCCCTAGCACTTTCAAGAACCGCGATATAACCCTTGGCCTAATAAGTTTGGACACCAATGGTTTAAAGAGAGATCTGTTTCTCGGTCGATCTGCCCATACCTTGCTAGATGTATGGGCACCCTAACAATTCAGGACCAATATTATACTTAATGAGTTTAACGGATTCTTCAATGGATTCTTACATTGTTACGCCCGTATGATAGGTATAATGCAAGTCATTTTGTTACCTTTGGATAAAGCGATCATATGTCATCGCTAGATAACCCTCATGTAAGCCTTACATTTTACGATCCGCTTTTATGGCTAATCTAATCTACATTAGCCATTATCAAAACAAACAAGACTTACTTTTTTCCTGGTTGTTAAACTTATAATGCCCTCTGCTATAGGCGTAAAGTATAATTTGGCTTCATTAATGACTCATGCAGCCTCTGGGCTGTTAAGCATTATGCCAGTGCTGGGAGTAGGCACTGCGGGGGGGACACCACCTCCGGTAAAACTTCAGGAAACATTATCCTGTGTCACTTAAAGACACCTCAGGGCCCCTCTGATTCCAAACGTGATCACGGCTAATTCTCAAAGCAATCGCTTTGATTAGGATAAAATATAAGTATTTGTTTTAGAACGGAATGTTTTAAGTTCAAAAATCCATTGAGTAGCTGTGCTTGCCATGCAGATCTAAAGAGGAACTGTAACCCACGATTGAACTTCATCCTAATCAGTAGCTGATATCCCTTTCCTGTGAGAAACCTTTACCTTTTCTTGAATAGATCATCAGGGACGTCTGTATGGCTGACATTGTGTTGAAACCCCTCCCACAGTGTGAGGTCAGGGCCTTGGATCTGACCGTTTCCTGTTTGTGAACCTTATTGCATTGTGGAAGAAAATGGCTTTTGTCAACTGCCAAGCAAGCAGCATCTCCCCCTACCACATTGTTAGTGGGTGTGTTTATAGATAAGGGTAGTTGGTGCTATTCAGTTTTGTTTCTTATGCCTGCCAACAGTAAAGATGACCTTCAGGCTCACATTGGATAAAAAATAAATGAATTACATGGCCAGTATCAATCATTTCTTGATCTCTCTTCTATTGTTTAACTTCTCACTTTGCAATGTCTTGATTTATTTTCTTTTTCTCTATTACTAACTTTTGGTAAAGATCCTCTTAAAGAGAATCTGTACTCTAAAATTCATACAACAAAAAGCATACTATTCTATTCATTATGTTCTCCTGGGCCCCTCTGTGCTGTTTCTGCCACTCTCTGCTGTAAACCTTGCTTGTAATTGCCAGTTTTAGGCAGTGTTTACAAATAAACTAACCAGCTCGTGATAGGCTCACATAAGCAGAGTGTGTGAGTCATACAGAGCCTGCAGGGGGCCTGGAGAGGGTGTGTATAGCTTCTATCCAATCACAAGCAGCCCTGCACATTCCAGTCTGACTGCCTCAGCCCAACAGAGCCGACAGAGGAGAGAAGATTAGATCATATAACAGAGATAATACAGAGACAGTGCAACTAGGAAAGGCTGCAGTAAGCCAGAGCACATTAGAACAGGTATAGGAACTTATAGGATAGAAGAAATAAGGATGAACATTTTGTTACAGAGTCTCTTGCTGTGTACAGATGTCAAAACGGCGTCGCCCCTAATGATCACTGTTTGTTGGTTAGGATGACACTGCAGGGAATAAGCGCAAAGCAAACATGCTGCTCAGATGTAGCCAAGCAGAGTACACTTTTTCATGGAGAAAAAAGGCAAACAGTTGGCACAAAAAGCAATGGCTTTCAATGGACGGGGTAAGTATGAAAACAAAACACACGTTTGCCGTTTAGTGCCAGATGGTGTGCCAGATCACTAAATTATTTCATGGGGCACTTACGCACACCCTAAATTCTCGACCAAAGGTCCGTACACACGTCCAACGAAAGTCGTGGAAAAAAGGAGGCCAAAGTCAAGGAAACAACTTTACCGGTGGCGTAGCTGAAAAGAGTTGTCATTTCCGCACTCTGATATTGCAAATGATCAACTAATTCAAATCCTGCGCCCGCAAGCGTAAATGACACTATGCACAAAATGTTTGCATCCGGTACAACAATGTAGTTCCAACGACATTTGTACACACATGGTCAACTGCACGATATCGGCTCAACAGTCGTGTGAGTTGATCCACCGGATGGATCGGACAAAACGCCCAATATCAGTTGCTCATCTTTGTCGTTTGGCTACATTTTGGCAAACAATTGTCATACAATCGGCAAAATCTGTCGCTTGCCGGATGTTTCGAACAACGTTGGCGAGTTTATTCGGCAACGTGCGCTACCTCGTCAGTGGGATTAACGGTACAATTATAGTGTGCTCTCTGCGTATGGCAACTTTACCAATGTTCAGTGCATATGCCCCAAATATTACTCTATATATGACATGAGGGCTTCTGTAGTAAAAATATAACAAACAGTGGAAGTGAAGGAAGAACCTACAAAGATGATATAGGTGCTTCACTACGAAGAATTTGTAGACAAGAAGTACTTACAGCCTGCAGATACCGAATTGACTGTAAATCGCTGCTGTATCCACCCCAGGCCTGCCAGTCTTCATACTCGCCCTCTTCCAGCAGATACTGGTGCCCCTTATAGCGTTCTTTTTCATAGCCCACCCATCTAGAGCAAAGAAAAATCAGTCTCAATCAGCAGGAAACAGCACAATTCTTTATAGAAAACATCTATAATTGGATGTTTGGCAAAGTTAAAGTGGAATCACATTTCGGCATAATAACATATAATAAAAACGTATTGCCTACTCTTTACTACCAAAGTAATATCAGCTGTGTAAAAATCACAAGTCTCCCCAGCTTAATGTTTGGAGCTGCAATTGCAATCAATCAGGTCAGGCAAATGATCTCTCCTCTTCTACAGTCACTGACCCAACGGACTGTTTTTTTTATTTACATAGAAAATGCACAGAGAAAATCTCTGTTGTGTTTTTTTCAGTCTTATCTACTGTGACTAGTGATCAAATAACAATCTGGGGATTGTCAGCAAAGTAAAACAAAGCTCCCCCAGTTAGAGGCCCCTTGTGAAAGGTATCCCCACCACAAAATAGCCCTCCAGTATAGGTAGGTAGCCAAAGGTGCACCTTCCCTCCAATTTAGGTAGCCACCCCCAGTATAGGTAGTCAAAGCCACCCATCTCCCCTTATAGGGCACTGGTGCCAGTGGGGGTATGTAGCTTCCTGCTGCCTCCCCATCTTCAACACTCACAGACTTGCAGATCAGAGGTGAGTGGAAGAGAGAAGAGCAGTACACAGTAAAAGGCAGGAAGTGACCTCACTTTCACATCGGAGGTGTACTCCATGGTCACTGCACCACTCTCCCCTCTGTTCACGTTGCCACTGATCTAAGGTCCGTGTGTGAGTGACGGAGGCAGCAGCGGCCATACAGGTCACAAATAGGGCAGCCGTGGCAGCATGGGAGTCCCTTGCTGTGGATGAGGCCCCAAGCCACCACTTAGTTTACCTGGGCCTAGCAGCACCCCTGTATGTTACTTTGACAGTACCCTAACTCTCAGTGTCAGTTCTAGTAGCCATCCCATTGGCGGTTTTAAATAGGTTGAATAGACTGATTGCTCCTCTGCTGTCAAAATGTACAAATGCTAAAAAAAAAAAAAAAAAAATTCCAATGCAAAATTACTTTTTCTTTTCCACTGCAATGTCTGACCCAATAGCTTTTTGGCTGTTTGATTGAGCTGCATACAACATATTTACGCGATTGTAGCTCCAAACATTTTGGTACTTTAAAGTGGACCTGAACTCAGGACTTCCTCTCTGCTCTAAAAGATACACAACAGCATAATAACCTTGAATAAAAAACATTTCTTAGTTACAGCTGATATAAATCTGCAGTTCGTCTACTTCCTGCTTTCATGGAAGCAGACATATTGCTAACATCCTTTGTTTACCAAATAGCTCTCTGCCGTGGCAGGCAGCTGACACAGCTGAAGGATCAAATTACAACTTGTGCTTAGTCACAGATGAGGGGGAATTAGACAGGCTAAACTATCTAAACACATACAGGGTGTATTTCTAAATGTTTTCCTTCTGTCCTGTGCAAGAATTCAGGTCCACTTTAAGCTGGGGGGACTTGTGATTTTTACAGCGGTGATATTACTCTGGGACAAAAGCACGTAGGATAACTATATTAGTAATAAAAAGTAGGAAATATGTTGCTACATAGACAGAGTTTTATTTTTCCACTACTGGTCTTGCTCAGAAACCTTCTCTCTATAAACCACCCAGGAAAGTAATTCATTCTACGAACTTCTACAAAAGACTGTCAAATGGGCACTCACATTCCACCCACAACCCGGAGCGATCCAACCTGGAGGTGAGGCTCGTCCTCTCCGTCACACAGAAGCCCCCCCACACCGGGGACATGCTCTGCGATCTCTCTCCACCGCCCTTCCAAATGCGGCTTTTCATATAGAATTATCTGTAAAACAGATGTTCATTTACAGACGTCTGTCATAGGAAAGGGGAAGGCCCCGCTGCAGAATTATGCATTCATCACGGTTGCCATGGAGCTTCAGTCACTTACCTTCGGATCATTGGGTATCTGCACTTTTAATCCTCCCTAAAATGAAGGGAATAGAATTAATCAGACATTTGTTCCATCCACACAATTAGGCTTTGAACGCTGAAGTCACAGAGCGCAATCACTGCCAGCCACGGAAGTCTGCAGTAGATCAGCCTGTGAACTTCGCTTTGTTTCAGGCAACACATTGTTAGGATGGGGAAGGTGTCTTTAGAAAATGAATGAAAAAAATGAGAAAAGCATAGTGCTGATTTACCAAGATCAGAGCGTAGGAAAATAGAGCAATATTAAGGCCTGGGTCCCACACTAAAGCGATTTCCGCAGCATTTTGGAAGCGCAGGTTAATGAAAGTCAATGGAGGTGATCTCGCAGTAGCGATTGCAATGTCCTGAAATCCCAGTCGTGGTGCCGCACCATTTTTTGAGCATTTGTGCTCCAATACAAGCAGGGGCGTAACTATCATGTATGGGGCCAGGGCCGGCGCTACCATAGAGGCAAAGGAGGCAGCTGCCCCAGGGCCCCAGAGCTTGTAGGGGCCCCCAGTGGCTACAAGAGGAATTTTTTTTTAAAATCGGTCTTATAGTTTTTGAGAAAATCGATTTTAAAGTTTCAAAGGGAAAAAAATACACATTTAAAAACCTGCCGACTTTAATGGTTAATAGCAAATCCACCTTAAATGCTAGAAATCCTACATTTGCAGGATATGTTAAGGAGATCATTAGGAATAAGAGGAAATAACAATTTTTCAAAAAGAACTTAAAGTTTTTGAGAAAATCGATTTTAAAGTTTAGAAGAAAAAAAGTATACTTTTAAATGCGGTAAATGTCACTTTTAGTAGCACACCTAACGGTAGTGTAATTTTACATGTATCAAACGAAAGCGCAATAAATTTCCTGACGGGTTTCCAGGGGGTCCATACGCAGCTGCAGCGCTTTGGCCAGGGATCGCTATACAGCCGCAATATAGCTGTATGAAGATCCCTGGCATTTTTTCCTATTTTCCCAATTTTTTTTTATGTTTAGAGTGTGGGAATTTTTTTTTTAAAATTATGTGGGGTCCCCCTCCTGAAACTTTTTAACCCCTTGTCCCCCATGCAGGCTGGGATAGCCAGAATGTGGAGCTCCGACCGATTGGGACTTCACACCCTGACTATACCAGCTGCAAAAAAAGTCCCCTACTGCCGATTTTTGTTCCGGGGTATATGTTGGGGGCCCCCCCAGGTTTATTTTGCCCTGGGGCCCCTCTTCAAAAAAAAGATTGCATGGGGATTCCAGGTCCAAAGCCCCACCCCCAAGGGACCAGGCAGGCCGCCGGTATACAAACCTCCTCCTACCATGCAGTGTAGCTTATTTACCTGCTTCCAGCGCCGCGGATCTCAGTGCATCACGGCAACACCACTCTCTGGTGCCCTTTGCGGAGCTCCCGATCACATGACTCGTATTGGTCATGTGATAGGGAGCCGGCGTATGGCAACAAAGAGAGTCTGCTGTGATCCATGGAGGAGACCTGCAGCACTGGAACAGATAGCAAATGTAATATTAATATATATATATATAATGCTGCGAGTCTCCTCCGCTCCAATGTAAAGGATAAGTGTGATGCAAAATCGCTCCTTAAAGGAAACCAGAGACAAGCATATATACAAGATTTATACATACCTGGGGCTTCCTCCAGCCCCATGCGCACGAATCGCTCCCACGCTGCCGTCCGCAGACTTCTCCAGCTCTGGTACCGGGTCCTGTAACTTCGACCAGTCGCGGCCACTTTTACGCATGCGCTGTGTGCTCCCTCCGTCTCTCTGGCAGAGATTACTACTGCGCCTGCGCAGTACTATTCTCCGCCGGAGAGAGCACACTGAGCTTGCACAGATTGGCTGCGACTGGCCAAAGTTACGGGACCCGACACCGGCGACAGACGAGGCTGAGGCGGCGGTGTGGCAGCGATCCGTGCAGATGGGGCTGGAGGAAGCCCCAGGTATGTATAAATCTTGTATCTATGCTTGTCTCTGGTACACTTTAATCACTGTATAAAGTGATTTGTGAACAAATTTGTGTTTGTACTACCCAGAATCACCTGCTTTTCCCAGACTCCTTTGCAAATGTGAGATTGTAAATTGCTAATTGCAGTTGCTCTCAAAATACTGGCATGAAAATAAAAATCTTAAAAACCACCAGAAATCGCTCCTAAAATTACAAATGCTAGCAAAAATCAGGAGCAATTGTGATATCGATTTGTGCTTTGACGTGGGTAACAGGCCTAAGGGCTCATTCACACTACACAATGCATGCACGAGCATGATTTCGTGCATGCGCTGTTAACGCACGGAATGCACATCAGAGTGCGCTAAGCACAGGCATCGGCATCTGTACTCATCTGGTAACGTGCGTTGTGCGATAAATTGCTCCCAGATGCGTTAATGCATGGGAACGCACATCTGTAGTGTGAATGGTAACATGGAAGTCTAAGGACTTTCATGTTGCCATATGCATCGTGCACAAAGTGTGTTGCGTTAAAACTGACAGCGCAGCACATAGTGTCAGTGGTCTTGGCTGATTTGATCAGAACTCTCTCCCTTTTAATACACACAACAGAAAAATGACTTGAATGAGTTACGTACCATTTTCAGTGGCCGCGTTGATTTGACGCCACATTCCTGAATCTGTGGCAGTGAGCAGCCTTCCTCTAACACTGACACCGTGCCGCTATACTGTGGTTCAGAATACGCCAGCCAGCTGTGGAGAGACCTCAAGCAGTTATCAATGCGGTTTCTATACAGTACTGAGCTATATTCCATATTACAAGACATAGGTGTGTCCAGAATCCTGTGCCCTTTGTCAGTGAAAAATGCGAAACAGGTTTGACATCCCGGCATGGCAGATTGGAAGTCATAATAACTGAAAGCCTGTCTGCTTAGGGTGGTCATTGAATTTGATGAAGAGGTGGCCACCATAGATCATGTGACCACCATTTTGAATTTAAATTGAGATTATACTCCCAAAACTAAAACTTCAGTAATTACTCTTAGTTACATAAAATAACATTTGAAAGCATTCCCAAGCATTATCTGTATGTATTTTTTTTATTTTCACTGCAGAGAGCAGTAGAAACTTGTTTATCTCTGGTTATCAGCAAAGGTAATCATTGCTGGGTGAAGCTCTCTGCATGTGTCTTCACTCTGCCTCCCTTCCTCCCTCTCTCTGTTGAATAGACATATCACCCTAGCAACAGCTGAGTCACTTCAGCAGAAAAAGAGGGGGCCGAGTGAAGACACAGGCACAGGGAGATTCTTGCTTTTGCCAATGACCAGAGATAAGCAAGCTGCTTCTGCTCTCTGCAGTGAAAATAAATTATTGTATGCATAGGGAAAACTTGGGCATGCTTTCAAATGTTCTGAAATATTAGCTTGATGAATATAATCCCACTTTAAAGGGAACTTGAAGTGAGAGGAATATGGAGGCTTTCGTTTTTATTCCCTTACATTATTAACAATGCTAGCTGCCTGGCTATCAAGCTGAGCCTTTGGCTTTAGCAGCTGCTGGAGTCACACTAGAGTCAAAGCATCTGATCTGTATGCTCATTCCAGGCCAGTGACAAAGGGGTGGAGCATCAGCACAGAAGTCAGGCAACTATCATTGTTTGGAAGAGAATGAAGATTGCAGCCTCTGTATTACTCTCACTTCAGGTTCCCTTTAAGTTGTAGATAGTTAATGTAAATCTGAGATGAAGAAAGCAAGGGTACTTTTACTTACCTGGGCTTCCTCCACCCCCCAGTAGCCAGTTTGCTCCTTCCCTGTCCTCCCGGGCCGATCTGCTCCTGTGAAGTCCACAAACCAGCTGGGTAGTGGGCCACTGCGCATGCATGGTCCTGGCAGTATGCACTACCCGATTGCCCTACCGTGGCCGGGCGCGGTCTGTGCAAGCGCAGTTACAATCTGAATGAACTGCTCACAATCAGAACGCTCTCAGCCACAAGATTGCTATCAGGTGGTGCGCGGCCAGGACAACGCACGTGCAATAGTCTGCGACTCAGCCGAGACACAGACTTACCTGTTCTGAAAGCTGAAGGAACTGGGAGGACAGAGAGAGACAGTTGATGGACTACAGGGGGCTAGAAAAAAACAGGTACCGTACATACTCGAGTATAAGCTGATTCGAGTATAGGCCGACCCCCAATTTTACCCTGAAGAACCAGAAAAAGTTACTGTACTGACTGGAGTATAAGCCGAGGGAAGGAAATGGCGCGGTATGGGGGGATGAATTCTGCATATGAATTCTGCATATCTAATCAGCTAAGCTGTAACATCGTGGGGAGGGTAGGGCTACATAGCAATATACAGCAATATATAACTATAGGAAGCGTGTCTGATGCTGAAAGCAGGAAAATTACTGTAAAAGTGGGTATCCCAAATCATTTACTGCATTATTCTATTTGTCTTTATGGTTCCTCTGTAACCCTTAGAGACTTAACCAAATGCATCAGCTATTACATTACAGCGGTCCATGACCAAGAATTGAACTTCATCCCAATCAGTAGCTGATTCCCCCTTTTACATGAGAAATCTTTTCGTTTTCACAAACGGATCATCAGGGGGCGCTGTATGGCTAATATTGTGGTGAAACCCCTCCCACAGTGGGATGTCAGGACCATGGTCCTGGCAGTTTCCTGTCTGTGAACCTTGTTGCATTGTGGGAAATAGCTGTTTACAGCTGTTTCCAACTGCCAAAAAAGCAAGCAGCAGCTACTTCCACTGACATCACCTGTCAGCAATAAAAATGTCACCATGTGATAAATGTCAGAATGTAAATCAGGGAGAGGAAAGATTTTACAATGGGCAAGCACTGACTAAATCATTTATACATAATTATTGTAAAAATGAAGCACTTTTTTATTACATTATTTTCACTGGAGTTCCTCTTTAAAGGAAAGCTGATGCGATGGTATCACTAGAGGAGGACCCGTATACTGTATCTGTGAGCCCATTCAGTTACAACTATTGCTTGTATTCTGGCTAGCAATAGGCTAAGACATGCCAAAACAAAATTGCACAATTCAATTAGGAACAAAATGCTGTGCAAATATTCCCAGGTGAAAAAAACCCTTTGCTTTTAAGAAATGAACATCAGCAACAGCTGTCACCTGCCACCGACAGATGTGTTACCTCTGAAGATCGCTGCATGGTTCACTCACAGCCGCCAAGAGTCCTCTTTAACTTCCGAGGTCTGGGTCAATGCAGCACTGTGGTCAGGAGGCGGGCCTTTGCAAATGTAAAGTGGTGAGTGCTTCCACTGGTCTGCACTGCGCTGCGCTCCTTAGCCTGTCAATCCAGTCGCATTTGACCCCTGCAGTACTGCATCTGAGTAGAGGAGCCACTAGAGGGCATCATAGCAATGAGATGGGAGTGACAGGCAAAGAAGAAAGCACTCACTGCTCTGCATATATTAAAGCTCGCCCCCCCCCCCCCCCCCGATCACGGGGCTGCAGTGCCCGAGACCCGGACCTCAGATGTTGGAGAGGATTCCAGTATGCCAGAGGATCGCATGCCACTCCACATGAATCACAAGAACGGGGGGGGGGGGGGGGGGGGGGGTTGGGAAGGAGGACAGAACACAGCTGTTGCCGTATGGCTTCGCTGCCAGTCTAAGGATCCCAAGGCACAGCAGAAGCACTCACTGTTCCGCTGTGTCTATGAGGGGGAGGGGGGTTGCATTTGTGCACAATGGGGGTAGTGACTCTAGTATAAGCCGAGACCACCAGTTTTGGGACACTTTTTTGTTCCCAAAAACTCTGTGTATACTCAAGTATAAATCCTTTTGCTTTGCTCATTTCAAGTTTACTTTAAGGCCTTATCAGTGGAGACTTCAGTCTTGATTCTGGCTTTCTCATTTAAACCTCATCAAAAAAATAACATTTTACAAAAGTCTTGAAAAGTTATCATTGCCACAAGCGTCACTCACACTCCGGAATTGACGGTTAGCGATCGGGGACGTTTATCGACTAGGTTCTCTAAGGACGGGACCTCTGTACGGATATAAATGGGAGAGTCTTCCGTGTCCTGCAGTGAGGAGATTACAACCTCTGGGAGATAATCCTGCGGAAAAGAAATAACAGATGCTTAGGTTAAAGTGTATAGACAGTTTCCAAAATGACTTGTGCATCTGTTTCCCCTCCTCCCATCACACAGTATGGGCTGGAACCCATTAGGAATCACTGCAGCGCTTTTAAATCGCCCAGTCGCTGTGTGCAGCGATACCTAGGCCAATTGCTATAGCATTTTGCTCCAATTTGAAGTGCTGTACAGTAGGATGTACATCGCTTCTGATTGGCGTGTTGTTTTTTTTTTTAAATAAACTTTATTATACTTACCAAATGTTCTGATGTCCAGCTTCCATCCAAAGCCCCGCCTCTAATGGAAGAAGTCATAGATGCTTCTCTAGGACCAATCAGAGAAGTCCCTGTGACGTCTTCTGCTAGGGGGCGGGGCTATGGACAGAAGACGGACATTGGGACACTTGGTAAGTATAATTAACGTTATAAAAAATTCCAAACGCTCAGCCCCCAAATCGGCGCATACTCGCTTTTCAAAGCAATTTTGCAGAGCTTCTATAAATAGCATTGAGCGTTCAAAATGTGGGTTCCCCACCATTGAAATACATTGACAAAGCATTTTTTGGAATAGCTGTAGAGTGTCAGCGATCCAAAAACGCTGCCAACATTGTCCTAGTGGATCCCAGCCCTGAATGCTGCAAAAGTGCCAGATGCCTTACTGAATGTCACTTGACTTGTGCGAAGTGTCCCCCATAAGAGCCAGATTATCGATAAGGCAAATTACGGTAGGAAGTTGCCTAGGGCATTCGAGATATTCAGGGGCCTGGCTGCACCTTTTCTGACCTCCATTTTTGTTATATAGTATGTATATAGCGCCAACATCTTCTGCAGCGCTGTACAGAGTATATTAGGTCTTATGACTAACTGTCCCTCAGAGGAGCTCACAATCTAACCTACCACATACACACTGGCTGTTCTACTGATCCTCTAATCTTTCTAGCCATAGACCCTGAACAAGCATATGCAGATGTGATGTTTCTGACAAAATTCTGACAAGATTAGCTGCATGCTTGTTTCAGGTGTGTGATTCAGACACTACTGACCAGAAAGATCAGCAGGACTGCCAGGCAACTGGTATTGCTTAAAACAAAATAAATATGGCAACCTCCAAATGTCTATAACCTCGTATTTCTTTTAATAACTTCCTGGGGTTTAGCCTGGCCAAACACTAAAAACTGCACTATGCTAAATCACGACTAAAGTTACTAAATAAAATATACATCTGGGAACCGACATGATTAAAGTCTAATCCGTGTAGCAACTGGATGAAGTAAACCGGTAATGAAAATGCAAGCGTATGCAGGGACACGGGGTTCAGGAGCGCACGCTGTTAAATCATTAACAAACGGCCTTTCTCTGGTAAGCACCATTAAATGAGGTTGCCGAGTGTTATTTTCCAGCAGGACAATCGAATGGAAGTACTATAAACAGATTTTCATTTCATCCTGAGGTTGAATGTTTATGAGCTGAAAGATGAATTGAGTTCATACAAACAGAAGTACTAAAGAGAATGATCCGCTGTCAATGAAATGAAAGACTGTTTACATGATATGTTATTCATTGGACACAGCTAAGAATATTACACATGTCAGGCGCTCCTATCATCCACTGACACTACAGTAACCAAACTATTTCTCCTAATTCACTTCTTCTCCGTTGTTTTTTCCTAGGTGATATTTTCACACGTTATTTATAAAATGCCTTTTAAAGGATACCCAAAGTGACGTGTGACATGATGAGATAGCCGTGTATGTACAGTGCCAAGCACACAAATAACTACTGCTGTGTTCCTTTTTTTCTTTCTCTGCCTGAAAGAGTTAAATATCAGGTATGTAAGTGGCTGACTCAGTCCTGACAGGAAGTGACTACAGTGTGACCCTCACTGATAAGAAATTCCAACTATAAAACACTTTCCTAGCAGAAAATGGCTTCTGAGAGCAGGATAGAGATAAAAAAGATCATTAGTTCATAGATTTTAGCTCTGGCATACTTCAATGAATGTGTCATTGAGCATAAACAATCAAGCAGTTAAAGAGAACCCGAGGTGGGATTTAATTATGTTACTGGGGCACAGAGGCTGGTTGTGCACACTAAGACCAGCCTCCGTTGCCCCATGGTGTGCCTCCAGGACCCCCCTGCGCGCCGCTATACCCCCGCAGTGCTGGCGACACACAGTGTGTCGCCTGCACAATGTTTACCTAAGCGCTGTCTGTCAGCGCCGCTCCCCCGCCTCCTCCGCATCGGCGCTACCCGCCCGTGTCCCTTCCCTCCCGCTGATAGGAGGGAAGTGACGCGGGCGGGTAGCGCCGATGCGGAGGAGGCGGGGGAGCGGCGCTGACTGACAGCGCATAGGTAAACATTGTGCTGGCGACGCGCTGCGTGTCGCCAGCACTGCGGGGGGTATAGCGGCGCGCAGGGGGGTCCTGGAGGCACACCATGGGGCAACGGAGGCTGGTCTAAGGCCTAGTGCACACCAGAGCGGTTCTGCTGCGGTTTGCGATCCGCTTGCGGGTGCGGATCCGCTAGGGTAATGTATTTCAATGGGCTGGTGCACACCAGAGCGGGAGGCGTTTTGCAGAAACGCATACTCCTGGGCTGCTGCAGATTTTGGATTGCGGAGGCATTTCTGCCTCAATGTTAAGTATAGGAAAAACGCAAACCGCTCTGAAAAACGGCACTTCAGAGCGGTTTGCCAGGCGTTTTTTGTTACAGTAGCTGTTCAGTAACAGCTTTACTGTAACAATACATGAAATCTACTACACCAAAAACGCTTCACAAAACCGCAAAATGCTAGCTGTTTTGCTGCAGAAAAAGAAGCATTTCAAAAAGCGTTTCAAAATCTGCTAGCATTTTGCGGATCTGCTAGCGTTTTTTGGTGTGCACCAGGCCTTAGTGTGCACAACCAGCCTCTGTGCCCCAGTAACATAATTAAATCCCACCTCAGGTTCTCTTTAAAACTTAAAAAGTAGATTTAAACATAAAATAAAACCGTAGAATATTTTAAAAAGTCATTTTTAGGAGAAGGAAGATAGATAGAATCATTTATTTCATTCGTTTATTTTCGCCTCGGTTGTCCTTTAAGCCCCCAGCAAACAAGAAAAATGATGATAATGCTTTACACTAGTGGTGATCATAATCCGCTAATTACGATTACGCAAAATTTCACATACATTTTCGCAATTACGGCCGTACATAATTACGATCAAGCCGTACATAATTACGATTATGGCTCTAAAATGTCCTTGAAGTGTCAAAGCCAATGCCTTGAAAACTAAGTCTGCTGTCCCCATGGCAATCTCCCTGCTTGAATATATGCTTAAAATGTTTTTATTTTAATGAGTCTTTTAACTAAGTTATTAAAATGTATTTCACACCAATACCAAGTGTAATGAAAAAATATGCAAAAATGTTCTTCACAAGTTCTAGTTTTTCAGACGCAAGTAAATGTATACTTAGCTGGAATGCGGTACTCTAAATATCATAAATATGAATACCCGGATACAGAAGATACTGCTTTGCATTATGTAGCTGTAGTGCTCATGAAATCCCAGAGAGCAGAGCAGGGTTATAACTAACAATGGGCAATCAGAAATTACATTTGTAGTTACCTAGTGGACAGACATGTGGCACGTCAGTGGTGAGGCCTCCTTCATAAGGCCTCTTTCACATTAGACGACGCGTGCAGGAGTCATTCTTCTGCACGCGTTGAATAGGCTGTGGCGTGTCGTCGGGAATCTGTGGTGCAATGCAGAGTAGTGGCAGTAGTAATTAATTAACCCAACAGGGAAACGGAGATTCTCGACGATAAAATGCTCCCGGGTGCGTCGTACTGCAACGCATCAAAACGCAGTGTCGGCGGGTGTGAAAGGTAAAATGAAAGTCTATGGACTTTCATTTTACCTTGGTCAATGCAAAGTTTCGACTTTGCGTTGAAACACTGAAAAAGGGCTGTAGTGTAAAAGAGCCCTAAAGGGGAACTGAAGGTGGGCAAGTAAACAGATAACAAGTAAAATGCACAACATTTTGTGTGTGTGCATGTGTACACCACCATTATATCTGCTGCTTCTCCAAAGGACTTCCAGACCCCACCCATTATGTACCACCAATATATCTGCTGCTTCTCCAGGGGCCTTCCTGACCCCACCCGTTCTGTACTACATTACATCTGCTGCTTCTCCAGGGGCCTTCCTGACCCCACCCGTTATGTACTACATTATATCTGCTGCTTCTCCAGAGGCCTTTCCAGTCCCCTCCCATTATGTACTACATTATATCTGCTGCTTCTCCAGAGGACTTCCAGACCCCACCCGTTATGTACTACATTATATCTGCTGCTTCTCCAGAGGACTTCCAGACCCCATCCGTTATGTAGCACCATTCTATCTCCTGCTTCTCCAGAGGCCTTCCAGATCCAACCTGTTATGTACCATCATTACATCTGCTGCTTCTCCAGAGGCCTTCCAGACCCCACCCATTATGTACTACAATATATCTGCCTTCCAGACCCGACCTGTAATGTACTACATTATATCTGCTGCTTATCCAGAGTCCATCCAGACCCCACCTGTTATGTACCGCCATTATATCTGCTGCTTCTCCAGAGGCCTTCCAGACCCCACCCATTATGTAATACATTATATCTGCTGCTTCTCCAGAGGCCTTCCAGACCCCACCCGTTATGTAATACATTATATCTGCTGCTTCTCCTGAGGCCTTCCAGACCCCACCCGTTATGTAATACATTATATCTGCTGCTTCTCCAGAGGACTTCCAGACCCCACCTGATATGTACTACATTATATCTGCTGCTTCTCCAGAGGACTTCCAGACCCCACCTGTTATGTAGCACCATTCTATCTCCTGCTTCTCCAGAGGCATTCCAGACCCCACCTGTTATGTACCGCCATTATATCTGCTGCTTCTCCAGAGGCCTTCCAGACCCCACCCATTATGTACTACATTATATCTCCTGCTTCTCCAGAGGACTTTCAGATCCCACCTGTTATGTACTACATTAGATCTACTGCTTCTCCAGAGGATTTCCAGACCCCACATGTTTCCTGCCAGAATACAACTTCTGAGGGTAGGGAGAGATAAAATACATGAACTATTGACCTTTTTCTAGCTCTGGGACACTTAATAGGCTGCCATTGATTATAAACAGTAAAACATTCAACCTACTTTGTAAAGCCCCATCTACACGAAGGGACATTGCAGCGATCCGGCGGCTCGCCTCTTCCGCGTGCCCGCCGCGTCCCCGTTCGCGCCGCATTCGATTCCCCGCTTGTGCCCGCTCGTCCCCGCCGGCGCCGCTTATCTCCCGCACGATTCCCTGCCATTGTCCCCTCGCGGGGATCGATCAGGGAATCGGCGGTGCGGAGATCCGTCCTGTCGGATCTTATCAATTGATAAGGAGCATCGCGGCCGCATCTACTCGTGTAGATGCGGCTTTAATGTTTAAATATAAAATAAAACCCTGGGATACTTAAAAAAGTCATGTATAGGACTAGGAGGATAAATATTATTGTTTATCTCATCAGTTTACTTTCACCTCAGATTCACTTTAATTCAAACTCTCATGCACAATATATAAAGCTAAAAAGACAAACAGAAATCTCCCATTAGTAATCCTGTACGATTATATGAAAGTCTGTAAATAAATACCCATATTTTTGCATACACCTATTTGACATTCTTTAAACGAGCTTCTATCTGAGAACAGTGTGAGGTAGCATGCTGTATCACTGTTCAAATAAAAACAATATGTAATATTTGCACATCCACTACTTGTGACTAATATTTGTAAGACTGCGGTGTTTCCAGCACAGATAACCTCACAAAGAGTCATTTGTTCAGTGTGTAAATATTACATTTTGCTGTACAAAGGTGCGCAAGAAATCTGAATGAGTTTTAGCTGAGCGTATCCATGGCTTCAAAGGAACTTATGAGTGAAATCACGCCTCGCCTCAATCGATAGGCCACACCTCAGGCCTGATGTAAGGATTGTGATTGTAAGGAACTACATCACAGCAATGACTTCTGTCACAGTTGGTACACATGGATACGGGACCTGATTTGCTAGGCCTAGGCCTGGATTTCCCTCACAGGAACCTACACCTTGCCTCAATCAATAGGTCACACCTCAGGCCAGGCTTCAGGGTTGCATAAGAGGACTTCTGTCACAGTACACACGGGGCCTGATTTGCTAGTCCTTGGAATTGCACGCTGGCTGATTCAGGTGGTGAATGCCTTCGCCAGGCAGGAAGTAATCGCTGCTGTGTCTAGCAAGGAAACCTCATCGCTCTAAAGATTTTCTGCACCCTGAAAGCCACAATCAGCGCATACATGCAAAAACAGCTCCAGGAAATTTGTCTCACTCTGCTCCTGCGAAAGTCCTGGCGGCGTTCATCACTATTTCCCCTCCAGGCCACAATGGACTCAGAGGAAAGATGTCATTTGACTTCCAGCTATTGCTGGCGGCCAATTGGAATGCATTCTTTTGCTTAGTCACCTACACTGCGCAGAAGTACCCATGTAAACGTAGGTGTCCTAACTCTGGCCAATTTCCAGATTTCTGCCTGAGCTCCGCTATAGCTATAATTCACATTATGGCCTATGGGGGTGCATTGTGCGTCTAAATTTCCCTACAACATTCTGGTCCATTTTGACAATCGGCATCTTACAAATGAATAGCGATTACTGCATTGCACACTGAACATTTTCCTGTCAGTGCATGTGGTTGGACAAGTATCACAGGTAGGGCACTCACATTCTTTAGCAACAAAAACATGTTTTCATAAATACCTACACATGCAATGTGGATGAGATTTCAAAGACAACAACAACAAAAAAAACCCATTTAGACTCCCTCCCAATCTTAGAAGTGTTTATTTAAAGGAACACTAAATGAGGATAATGTAACATTTAAAACACGTTTACATACATAGGAGATACACATTTTTCCCAGACTAAAATGAGCTAGAAATTCATTCTCTCATATGTTGCTGTCACTTACACTAGGTAATAAAAGTCAGACAGATCTGACAGGTTTTGGATTAGTTCAACTCCTCATGGGAGATTATCACTATTGCCTTCATTTTTTTTTTACCATAACACTCCCTGGAAATGATCTGTACAAAGATGATGGCTGGCCTCCCTAATTGCCTTAGGCCCCGTTCACACTTGCGTTTTTGCAAAAAACAGAACGGATGTCCGGATCCGTTCCGTTTGCATCCGGTTTTTCATCAGTTGGTGATCAGGTTGATATCTGGATCCATTTTTAAAGAGATACAGACTATATAAATTCTTGGGGTCTGGGAGGTCTGCAGAAGCCCTGGGGTCATTGTTGGAGACAGCCTGACGTGTGGAGACCATCCTTGGATATAGAGACTGCAGTTTGGACCATGGATCCAGTGTTTTTGTACTCATTTTACCTGGGAATTGTCTCTTTTTTGATTATTACCTATACTAAGTGGGAAGAAGGCGTGCTCCTCGCAGGAGATGGTGGGTGCACCAGGCAGGTAGCTGCTGCACCTGTAGAATTAGGTCCTTTGGTGTGTAGGGCCTCACCTCGTCCGACATGCTGCCAAATATCTCCAACCACAAGTCACTGCTGCTCCACTCCTCAAACGCCGGGCCCATGAAAACGCATAGGAAGTGGGTAGAACGTCCAGATTTTTTATAGCCAGTGTGTTGCCTCCTTTCCGTTTCTCATTGGTTCAGCTATGCGGATGGTGCAGTCAGGATCCGGTCCGGGTGCGGCGGTCGGATCCAAAGTACGTGAAAAATAGAGCAAGTTGGAAAAGTTTCCGGAGTCCGTATCCGGTCCGCGTGGAACGGACGAGTATGTACGCATCCATAGACTATCATTGGATTGCCAAACGTCCGTTCCGTTTGTACAGTATATGTTCCGGATCCGGTCCGGAAAATCCTGACTGCTAACGCAAATATGAACCCAGCCTTAGGGTGCATACACACGTCGGATTTTATGTCCGATTGTCGTTCAAACCAGACGTTTGAACGACTTGTCATTCAAACAAAAAGTAGTTCAGACTCCTTGTACACACAGACGACAAAACGTTTGAAATGCTAATTACAGCTAATTTACATGTCGTTTGACTGATCAATGGACTTGATAGAACAATGGACTAGATCAAATGACTGATCAAACTAATACACTTTCAAACAACAAGGCGTTTGTATAACTGACAGATCCCTATCTGATCGAATCTGATCAGAGAGGGATCGTATGGCTGCCTTTACTGCAAACAGATTGTGAATCGATTTCAGCCTGGAACCAATCACAATCTTTTGAGCTGCTCCTGCCGCCTGTCCCCCCCCCCCCATATACATTACCTGAAGCTGGCTCCAGGTCCTCTTCTCCGGGCTGCACCGCATCCCAGCATCCCGCACCGCATCCCAGCGTACACTATGTGTACACATAAAGCGCCCTCTATTTGAACTTCCTGGTCACTGGAGTGACACAGGAAGTTAATGTATGCTGGGATGGAAGCAGGTGCAGCGCGGAGAAGATGCCCGGGAGCCAGCGTCAGGTAATGTATACCTGTATCGGATCGGCCGCCGCTAGCGACGCGCTCCCTACCCGCGGGCGATCGACGGTAATTTTCCGCACGGCGCGATCGACGGACCGATCCGATTTCGGGAGGAAATCGGATCGGCGGGTGCGTGTAGCGCGAACGATTAGCAGCAGATTCCATCCCAGTGATCGAATCTACTGTCGAAACGGCGGCAAATCGAGCCAGTGTATGGCCAGCTTAACTGTCGTTTGAATGACAGTTGGTCCATGGATCCGCCAAGTGGATCAGTCAAAACTGCTGTGATCAGTCTAACGATCGTTTGTACACACGCTAAATTGTCGTCCAAACGACCGGCTTGAACGACAAGTCGTTCAGAAATATCAGACGTGTGTACGTATCTTTAACATTATATTGAACTCACCAACTTTCATTTGGTAAGTGCTTTTGAAAACAAAGATAACTCTGAGCAACACCCATGAGGAGATAAGACTAGTCAGAATCTTGTCAGATCTGTCAGTGTTTTACTACCTACTACACTGAAAATGTATGTGTGGTTGATATTGGTTTATTATATTCTAGTTCATGTTTTTAAAACTCCCAATAAACAAACGGCCTATATATGTCAGATAAGTGTGCATCTTCAAAGTAACACTGAAGCGGAAAAAAAAAACCTTATGATATAATAAATTGTATGTGTAGTCCTAATAATCCATGGGACATTAGTAGCAAAGAAAAGTCTCATATTTTTATTTTCAATTACATAGCTTTTTTTTATAACATTGCACGATTCTCTAAAATTTGCAGTTTACAAACTATACTTTGCATTTTAAGTTATGAAACAGAGCAGAGCTAATGACCCTCTGAACTTTGGCAGTAAAACCATAACAGTGAGGGCCCGTTTCCACTATAGCGAATCCGCATGCGGGCACTGCACGCGGATTCGCATAGGTAATGTAAGTGGATGGGGCTGTTTCCACTTGTGCGGCTGCGGCAGCGTTTTTTGGTGCGGCAGAAATCTGCACGGCAGGGCCGTCAGATTTCGCCTGCAGAAGGAATGTGCGCGAATCGCCGCTAATGTAACTAATAGGGAAATCGCATGCGGGGTGACCATGCGTTTTTTGACGCGAAATCGCATGCGATTTCGCATAGGTATTAATGTTATTTCACTCAGGCAGTGACATGGTTAAAATCGCATACAGCCTTACCTATGCGGAATCGCATGCGAAATCGCGGCAAAAACGCATGCGGAATCGCACCCGCATGCGATTTTGTCCGCGGTGGAATGCAGGCGATTCCGCACCGCACTAGTGGAAACGAGCCCTAAGAGACAGGTTGAGATAAGTACTTCAGCAAATAGCACTGTAGCCGACCAAGTTTGGTCGGTGAGCTCAGAGAAGCTCTTTTGCATAGATAACAAGTAAAGTTTCTTAACTCTTCCTGCACTGGAAACAATATGAGACTCATATATTTGCTGCTAATGTTCTATTTCTTAGCTGTACTATACCTACAAATCATTATATCATCAGTTTATTTTCACTTAAGTGAAGTGCTGTTATTTGCATTATTAAGTTTACATAAGCATTCCTATGTTATTAGAAGAGTAAACTCAATGCATACGGACAGCGTCATATAGTTCCTACGTACCTTCGCCACTCTCTTCACTGAGCCAATGCGGATTTTATGTGGCTTAGCTCCGTCTCCGGGCCGGTCCCAGAGGTGCAGTAACACGGCTTCTCCTTCTTCAAGGACATGGGCCTGACCTTCAAAGTGTGGCTTTTCATACAGGATCCAGCTGTGGTGGAGGAATAAACAGTGTAATGAGAGAATGCAGCCAGACCCAGCACATAATCTACTCCATCGCTCTCACAGCCATCTGGAAGCCATTGTTACCTCATTACCGATAGGCAAACACACACATATCTACATACAGGCACACAGAAATGTATAAACACCATGACATGTGCAAACGCTTATGGCCGTATACAGTATATCAATGTCTATTTATATCTAATGTATACTGGTTTATTTAATATGGTATACTACAGCACTTCATAGTAAGTGGAGACCTGGGTTCGCATCTTGGGTCTCCCTGTTTAGCCAGCACCTATCTAGTAAGGAGAACTTGGGCAAGACTCCCTAACATTGCTACTGCCTATAGGGCATGCTCTAGTGGCTGCAGCTCTGTCGCCTTGAGTTTGCCAGGAGAAAAGCGCAATATAAATGTTGTGTCTTGTCTGGGGGATTGTTAAAGTCGTCATTATTTTTGTATCTATCTTCTGACTTTTGCCTGCTTACAACATTGACATGATCTGGCAGAGTCATTAGCCATAGTAGTTGTTAGCTTTCATTTGCATGACCAAGCACTGGGGTGTTCTAGAAACAGCTGATTTTATGCTGAGTAAAAAATACATTCAAATGACCGCATGCAGAAACCAATTAACTTTTTTACAATGCACCACTATTACATTTTGCGCTAACAATTACTTTTTTGGGGGGTTGTGGGGGGAGGCGGGAGCAATCTCTCATCCATCCCAGTGCGTCAGATTTATTTTCTTTTAAACTATGGTAGCACTGACGTTTTCTATTTCAAGGCAACTGAGCACCTATAACTGAGATCACAGCTGTGCCACATTTTAAAGTTCCTGGCGAAGTTGCACGCCCACAACCTCCACAATGCATGCCGGGAGATGTAGTCCGTGGATGTGAGTACATCTCCACAGGGGGAGGTTCATTTTATATATTTTCAGTTACAGGTGCTTAGTTGCCTGAGGGAACTATAGTGGAGGGAGGGGGCACTAGACACCAGGGAACTGGGCAAGGAGGGGGGCCACTAGACACCAGGGAACAATGTAATGGAGTGGGGGGCACTAGACACCAGAGAACTGTATAGGGGAGGGAGAATCCCCCATGAGGAGATGGGCTAGTCGAAAACCTGTCGGTTCTGTCAGATTTCAACTACCGTACCTACTGTAAATGACAGCAACATAGGAAAAAAGTAATTTATAGCTCATTTTACTCTGGAAGAAACATACTTCTTATTTGTATGTGTTTACATGTATGTTAAAGGTTACGATTTTTGTGATAGTGGTCCTTTAAAATCGGACAGAACTGACAGGTTTTGGGCCAGTCCATCTCCTCATGGGGGAATTCTCAGGGTTTTCTTTGTTTTCAACAGCATTTCCTGAACAGCAGTTTAACTGCCAAAATAATAAGATACCAGCCAGCCTCCCCAATCACTTGCACACTATTTTGTCAGTTAGACTTTGCAACTGTTGTTCAGGAAATGCTGTTGAAAATAAAGAAAACCCTGAGAATCCCCCATGGGGAGATAGACTGGCTCAAAACCTGTTGGTTCTGTCAGATTTTAACTGCCTCCTTTTTTTTCATGATAGAAGTCCTTTAAAGCCCACGCCACCAAAAAACAGTAAGCAGTTAAAATATGATAGAACCAACAAGTTCATGAGGGATTCAATGGGCCTGTTTCCACTACACGCAGATTGGATGCAGAAAAACTGACTCCAATGAATGCCTATGGGCCTGTTTCCACTAAACGCGATTTTTCTGATGCAGATTTTCCCATAGGCATTCATTGGAGTCTATAAGGGCCTGTTTCCACTACACGCGGATTTGATGCAGATTGGATGCAGAAAAACTGACTCCAATGAATGCCTATGGGAAAATCTGCATCAGAATAATCACGTTTAGTGGAAACAGGCCCATAGGAATTCATTAGAGTCAGTTTTTCTGCATCCAATCTGCGTGTAGTGGAAACAGGCCCTTATTAATTTTTTAAAAGCTGAACGGCAGTTGCTCATTCTAAGGCTCAACACACACCATACAATCTTGGTTGTACAGATTTGCCAAATCTATGTAGTATAAGGGCCAACAGATTGAAAATACCTTGAATGAATTATTGGATAAGCTCTTATACTACATGAAAGTGGTAAGATTGAACAACCAAGATTGTATGGTGTGTGTTGAGCCTTATACTACATGAAAGTGGTAAGATTGAACAAACAAGATTGTATGGTGTGTGTTGAGCCTAACTGACAAAATATTAGGATACCAGTCAGCCTCCCTAACGGCAGTTAAACTTAGCTACTTCTGTTCAAGAAATGCTTTTAAAAACACTGAGAATCCCCAATGAGGAGATGGACTAGTCCAAAACCGGTCGGTTCAGTCAGATTTTAACTGCTTACTTTTTTGGAGTGGTCCCTTAAGCCGCTAAGTTCCTCCCTTTGGTAAACACGGCCAATATAGAAAATAAACAATTTCCTCTGGAAAGCGGCGCCGTAAATCCTGCACAATCCTTGGTCGCCATAAACACTTTCCAGACATTATTAGAAAGAGATGAGGTGGTCACTCCAAAGCCGCGCCATAAATACTGATGTTAAACAGCCTTAATAAGCCTGCTATGGGGCGTCTCTGTGGGGGAACGTGATATATTTCACAGGGGGCGACTGCTCCTACCGGTCCTCCGGTGCGCTGGCTAATAATTCCTCCCGCACAATGCAGATTTTCTCTCTGCAGTTCCGAAGTCACTAGTTACCACGACAACGAAGATTCCAATTCGAATATTCTGTACTTTTGTACTGATAGTTACACTAATATATTTTTAAATTGGCTTTATTATACCACTGATGTCTGCACACTTTATCATAACGTGTATAAGGTTTGTTTTTAATAAGAGGGGATATTAGAAGGCAGAGAAGAGGCCACTACCAGGGACTATTATTATTATATAATACCAACATATTCTGCAGCGCTTTACCAAATACATAGCCATGTCACTGACTGTCCCCCACAGGCGAAACAGGTGGTTTCGGCGCACGGGTGCTAAAACCAGGCGCCCCATAGTAGCAATGTTATGCTGCATGGGGTGTAAGAGTAATTTGGGGCTCCGGAGATCTCCAGACTACGAATTACACCTCCCTGCGAGTTGCGACAACTCGGAGGGGGAATAGTATTTAACACCGTCAGGGAGTTTAGCAGCAGCAGGGAGAGTCATCATTCGGGTCACCCTGCGCCCAACTCAACGATGTGGTACTAACATGTACGCCCCATAATCTAATCCCTACCTTAGTCATATATGCCCATCCTAACCAAAAGCCAATTACTTATCTCTTCAGCAACTATATGTGGAATGACGACTTTTCATTCGGGTTTGCTTTAACACAATCCCAGGAAGTTAGCAATGCACTGTTTCTTGATGCTTACTTCGGGAAGGGGAAGCTTCTGGATCCTAAAGAGGCTTCTCCTGTCCTCCTCTGCTGTCTCGTTCCATTGCTAGGGAACCCTGAAGTGTGCTAGTCGGGCACAGGCAGACATATCCAAGCCCGACTGGGACCGGACTAATGTGCAGACAGCTCATGCCTGAACCGATCAGGAACAGCTTTTTCCTAAGAAAGCCGAGCAGAACAGTGCTAGTGATCTTGTTCGGGGGTCTCAGTGTTTTAATGGGGCTGCTGAGGAGGGCAAGGAAAGCCTTTTTAGGATCCAGAGGCTTCCCCCTCCTGAGGTAAGTACCCCCAGGGCAGGTCTGGGCAAATTTTGCATGGCCCGGGCTGTATTCCGCGGACCGCATTCCTACCATTCCTGGCCTCCTCCTCTCTCTTTCCCCCCTCC
The DNA here is from genome assembly GCF_040937935.1 of Hyperolius riggenbachi. Taxonomy (NCBI): domain Eukaryota; kingdom Metazoa; phylum Chordata; class Amphibia; order Anura; family Hyperoliidae; genus Hyperolius; species Hyperolius riggenbachi. The sequence continues at coordinate 528,534,160 of NC_090647.1, forward strand.
CTCCCTGCAGAGTGGCGAGCGGGCGATTAGCGGGAGTTAACTCACCTACACATCCCTGTAGATTGCGGAGCCGGCGATTAGTGGGTGTTAACTCACCTACATAGCGCTTCCTGCATCCCGTCTTCATAGTAAGAGGCTGTCACGTGGTATGCGTCACATGACACGCCAGCGTGCCACACACTGGCAGCCAGCGTGTAATACGCAGCTGTGTCATGTGGTGTGTGTCACGCGACGGCCTGTTACTATGGAGACGTGACAGAGGAAGCGTTATGTAGGTGAGTTTACCCCCACGAATCGTCCCCTCGCGACTCTGCAGGGAGGGTGGGGGGAGAATGTACAGTGCACGCGGGCTGTAGTTTGCCCAGCGTTGCCCTAGGGGCGCTTTTTTTTACCTTCACGTGAACCCGAGGTGAGTGATACCAAGTCTGCCATATTTACTTCCTTTTAAACAATACCAGTTGCCTGGCAGCCCTGCTGATCTACTTGGCTGCAGTTGTAGCTGGATAGTGTACTGGGTAAGGGCTCTGCCTCTGAGGAGACCAGGGTTCGGATCTCAGCTCTTCCTGTTCAGTAAGCCAGCAACTTTTCAGTGAGGAGACCTTAGGCAAGACTCCCTAACACTGCTACTGCCTATAGAGTGCCTCCTAGTGGCTGCAGCTCCGTCGCTTTGAGTCCACCAGGAGAAAATGGTGATATCAATGTTATTTGTCTTGTCTAGTGTCTGAATTACACCAGAAACAAGCATGCGGCAAATATTGTCAGTTCTTACAATAATGTCAGAACTGACAAGAACTGTCAGAAATACCAGATCTGCTGCATGCTTGTTCAGGGTCTATTGCTGAAAGTATTAGAGGCAAAGGATCAGCAGGACAGCCAGGCAACTGGTATATAACTGGAAATAAATATGTCAGCCTCCATATCCCTGTCGCTTTAGGTTCACTTTAAAGAGAGTCTGAAGCCATCCTAAATTCTACTTTTTACTATTCATTTATCTTTAGCAAGATGAGCATAAGTGAAACGCCACATTCCTGCGGCAGAATGATATCATTAAACCCCTTAAATCCCTGAGGCAAAATGTGGGGAGAGCTTCCTGATAGAGGCAGAGCTTAGCGTCAATCCCCGCTGATCCCCGCCTTTCTCTTTCTTCTTTCACTGAGGGGGCGGGGAGAGGCTGTGATCAGCGGGGATTGACGCTAATGGAGGCACAGCTACAGCACAAAGCTCTGCCCCCCCGGCCAGCAAAATCCATGACCTGGAAAGTCGTGGAATTTTGCCCCGGTATTTGGGGGGTTTAAGTATAGCGTTCTGCCGTGGGAATGCAGCGTTTCACTTATGCTCATATTGCTAAAGATAAATGAACAGTAAAAAGTAGAATCTTAGATGGCTTCAGTGTCTCTTTAAGCAGAGTCTGGTTGCAGTTCAAAATCTGTTTTCTTTTGTTTTTTTTGCTTACCAGCCTCTGATGACACGAATATTCACTCCGTTGGGGAACTCCCAGGACGTGCCATCCAGAGCGTCTCCGCTGAGCTCAATCTTCTCTTCATGATGGATAATGTCTGACAGGATCACCTGCATTGAATTAAGATACAACATAATTTAGTAGAGCGCTTTTGGCAGTTGATTTGCTCTCCATGTCTTGACATTTGCACTTAAAAATTACAACCATGCCTCAGAAACATCAAACGAGGATTTATACAGCAAAGTAATGCGGAAAAAAAATGTTCCACAATGATTCCCTCTGTCTCCGGGCCTGACAGTGTATGAGCTGCATTACTGGCGGAACGCTGTAACAGAGAGGCTGTCACCACACACGGCCCCTTATTCTATCAACTTTTCTCTTAGGACATAATTATTCATCTTATCTACAAAATAACTTTTCAGCACCTGGCTACTCCCTCATGGAAACAGAATTGTACTTTTTTTATTAATATTTTTTCAAGTGAACTGTGCTTGTGTATGTCTGTGTAGCCTTTAAAAGACAACTGTAGTGAGAGGAAATAGAGGCTGACAAATTTATTTCCTCTTAAAGAGACACTGAAGCGTAAAGAAAATTATAATATAATGATGTGTATGTGTAGTACAGCTAAGAAATAAAACATTAGGAGCAGAGACATAAGTCTAATATTGTTTCCAGTACAGGAAGGGTTAGGAAACTCCAGTTGTTATCTATGCAAAAGAGCCACTGAGCTCCATGACTTTCAAAGTCGCAGAGTCTTCTGAAGCTTATTATCTCAACTGTCAGTCACTGTATTTTCTTTTTCTCTTCAGGGGACAATTCAAAAGTTCACTGACCTGTTCTGTAAAATCATTTAGAATGCTGAGTAGTGTGTAAACTGCAAATATTAGAGAATGATGCAATGTTATAAAAAAAAACTATATAACTGAAAATAAAAATATGAGAATATTTTCTTTGCTACCAAAGTTCTAGTAATTATCAGTACTACACAACCAATTCATTATATCATAATTTTTGTTTTCGCTTCAGTGTCTCTTTAAACAATACCAGTTGCCTGGCAGCCCTGCTGGTCCATTTGGCTGCAGTAGTGTCTGAATCACACCAGAAACATGCATGCAGATAATCTTGTCAGATCAATGACAATAATGTCAGAAACACCTGATCTGCTGCATGCTTGTTCAGGGTCTATGGCTAAAAGAATTAAAGGCAAGAGGATCAGCAGGGCTGCCAGGCAACTGGTATTGCTTAAAAGGAAATAAATAAGGCAGCCTCCATATACCTCTCACTACAGTTGTCCTTTAAAGAATTCTGCCCAAGGTAGTCGTACTGTTATCACGCATATGAACATAAGAAGGAATAATCAAAAGGAACTTGGCTATCTCTGAATCACAGCCAGCTGATCTGGGTAGTTGGCCTAATACCACAACACACAGTAAACAAATGAGTTCAACATTTAATATTAATCTTATTTTAATAATTAGATTTACTACTGGGCACACTGTGTTTACATGATAACAGCCTTCATTTATGGTCATCATCCAACATCACTATCAGCCCATGCACAGATTAGGAGCAATTCAGACTTCCAGAAGCTTCTTGCCATGACAGGAGACTGAAGAACTGATAAGTTGCTGAGTCTCAGTCACCTCCTGCCATGGTCAGCCACTGTAAGGCCCGGTTCACATTGCGTTTATGAGCCAAAAGGATCCGGTGAGCAGATCCGGTCTCCGCTTCACCGGATCTGGATGGCTCAGTCCGTGGCCCGGTTCGCATAGTGAAAACGGATCTGATCAATGTCACATGACACGTCATGTAGTCACATGAGGCGGAAGAAGAGGGAAGCCTCTACCGCCGGCTGCTACAGAACATTAGGTATGTATAAACCCTCCCTAGGCCACCCGCCCGGCTGCTGCACCCTCCCCTCACCCACCCGCCAGGCTGCTGCACCCTCCCCTCACCCACCCAGCTGCTGCACCCTCCCTCACCCCCCCCCCCGTCGCTCAGGTTCGCGGCGGCCCATGCCCCCATCCCCCGTGGAACAGTCTGTTTCTTCACTAGTGTGAAGAAACGATTCGTTTTACATTGCACCAATGCTGCTGCATTTTTGTCCGGATCCGTTCCGCTAAGCAGAACAGTCCGGAAAATTAGGGCCTGCAGCATTTTTAGGTCCAGGGACCGGAACGTACGGAACAAATCCGTACCAACGTACGCATGTGAATGGATACATAGGTTAACATTGGATCCATAGGTTAACATTGGATCCTTTCACATCCCTTCCGTTTGTACAGTATACGTTCCGGTTCCGATCCGGAAAAAAAACCCGCTAATCTGAAGTGTGCCGTTTGTTTCAACATAAAGTTCAAATATTCAAAACAATCCTCTGTATGTGATGGTTGCTTGTAGTAAAAAGTATAGAGTCCAAGTCTGCCAATCATATTCTGCTTTAATATTTCTGTACAAAACAAAAGTTGGAATCTGTTTGGTTGCTATGTGCAGCACCATAGATATGCCCTCCCTTATCGCCATAATCCAGGGTCACAATCAATTCTCTCATTAGTTTTCCCGATCCTCACAAAATTTTCACATGGTATAACAGAAGATAGCTATACGCAACAGAACAATTTTTTCCCAGATGACAAGTATATTATACATTTTTGGGTGATGACTGAACATCTCAAGGACATCCTAGAACAGCAGAGCATCTCTGTGTTTTATGCTCCGTTCACAGAGACGCTTTGCTCTGTACTAGACCTACATGAGTTTTATGCTCTGTTCATAGCCTGAGGAAGCGGGATATGCCTGTGAAACGCGTTGCACTTTCTGGAGTATGTGAATACATATTTGTTTGAACTCTATACTCTAAACTTTTTATCAACTTTTATCCTTGTGGCTCCTCTGTTTGCCTTTACATGTTCTAAGTCCACCCTTGGTGGAGGGACGCCCTTTTTCCGATCTACAGAGAGCGACTTCTTAACCTACCTGGCGTTCTATTAAGATCGCCAGGCTGGCGACCAGACGGTTTTTTTTTTTTATTAAAAAAAAAACTATTGCATGCAGCCAACTGAAAGTTGGCTGCATGAAAGCCCACTAGAGGTCGCTCCTAATGCGTACTTCTGATCACCTCCGGCGATCAGAAGTAACAAGAAGGACCGCAATGAGCGGCCCTCCTTGTTTTGCTGAGCGGAGTGACGTCATGGACGTCAGCCGACGTCCTGACGTCAGCCGCCTCCGATCCAGCCCTTAGCACTGGCCGTAACTGTTTGGTCCGGCTGCGCTGGGCTCGGGCAGCTTGGGGGGGCCCTCTTTCGCCGCTGCACGCGGCGCATCGCCGCGCTGCGGCGGAGATCAGGTAGCACACGCGGCTGGCAAAGTGCTGGCTGCGTGTGCTCCTTTTTATTTGATGAGAATCGGCCCAGCAGGGCCTGAGCGGCAGCCTCCGGCGGTACTGGACGAGCTAAGGCTCGTCCATACCGCCAGGCAGGTTAATCCTGAGTGGGGACAGGTCTAATCTCCCCACCTGCCTTTACATTGGTTGCCTGGATGGTAACCCTGGTTTGTGAGTATTAATATCATATCCTTACAAGATACAAGATAGATTTATTCACCACCTTTATTCCTTACTTTGTCCCACCCATATTACCAGTACATACTACACTATATTGGGTTCTCTGAGTATCTTTCATTATCTCAGTACAGTTTTTATCGCTGGACCATTGTAAGAGAAATTCAGTTACACTATGCTGTAGGAAAGAAGTAGGAAGAAGAAGAAGAAAGAAGAAGCAAGAAGAGAAAAGGGACCGCCTCTGCCTGGAGCCCCCTATCCCCCCCCCCCCCCCTCTTCCTGTAGCCTAAATTAGCAAACGTTCAATCTAGAATAGGTATAAAACTGGAATTGGCTTCCCTATCTTTAGGTAAGTATCTGATTTTGTACTCAAGCTTAGGCAATTGAGCTCTGATCATTAGGGGTGACATGCACTGAACGTATGTATGGGCCTTTATTCTTCCTGGTGAAAGTTAGAAATCTAGAGGTGCCCCACCCTGATTTATACCGCAAGATACTTTCTTCCAGCGCAGCCCCCTGGCGGCTCTCTAGGACACGTTATTAATCTCTTACCGCCGCCTCTTGCTCATGTTCTACAAACAGATAAATCAGACTGGAATCAATTAGGATTATTTATTAGCAGCCGGTGGCACATTAGAACAGCTTCTTTGTAGTTTACTAAGAAAACGTTAATTTGCCATGTTGTGTAAAGATCACAAAGGCGACTCCTTGAACCCTCAGACGAGCTCGCCTTGTTTCGCAGAGTAATTTGTCGAGGACGGGCGTTTAACAGAACAAGTTAATTATACTGGCGTTTGGTAATGAACCGGCGGCGCTCTGACAGTGAGAGGGTTCCATTAGTATGCAGCGCGCCGCTAATGAAACAAACAGCTTTTAAATGAGAGAAGAGGAAATCCTCGCGGAAGAATCAATAAGTCAGATTATGCAAATGGAAATACTTCGGGGTGTAACAAGGTAACCTAATTTCAGATGCCAAATCGAGTTCTTGCAGTTCTGATCACACACTTAAAGGATACCCGAGGTGACATGTGACATGGTGAGATAGACATGTGTGTGTACAGTGCCAAGCACACAAATAACTGTGCCAAGTTTAATTTTTCTTTCTCTGCCTGAAAGAGTTAAATATCAGGTATGTAAGTGGCTGACTCAGTTCTGACTCAGTCAGGAAGTGACTACAGTGTGACCCTAATTGATAAGAAATTACAACTATAAAACACTTTCCTAGTAGTGTTGATCGAACACCCAGTTATTCGGGCTCGAGTCGGCTGGGTCGGACATGGTCCAGATGTGCGGGATAGCAGGCATGCTCGGGTCCCCATTGACTTCAATTAGGCTCGGTGTTCGGCCCAATATCCCGCACATCTGGACCATGTCCGACCGAGCCAACCTGAGCCTGAATAACTGGGTGTTCGATCAACACTATTTCCGAGCAGAAAATGGCCTCTGAGAACAGGAAAGAGATAAAAAGGTTCAATAGTTCACCGATTTTAGCTCTGGCATACTTCAATGAATGTGTCCTTGAGCAAAAACAATAAAAACTTAAAAAGTAGATATAAATAGAAAATAAAACTGGAATATCTTAAAAAGTCATTTTTAGGAGAAGGAGGATAGAGCACAATTGTTTATTTCATTAGTGTATTTTCACCTCAGGTGTGCTTTAAATAGGAACTCTAACCTAGGATGGAACTTCATCCCAATCAGTTGCTGATAGCCCCCTTTCTCGTGAGAAATCTGTACCTTATTTCGAATAGATCATTGGGGTTCTGTATGGCTGATATAGGCCTCAATTCACGGAGCTTTATCAAACACTTTATCAAACATTTGATAATTTACCTCATGGGTAAAATCTAATTTTAAATTCACTAAGGTGTTATATATTTATTGATCATTTCATCGATAAAACATTTGATAAATATATAACACCTTAGTGATTTCAAAATGAGATTTTACCCATGAGGTAAATTATCAAACGTTTGATAAAGCTCCGTGAATTGAGGCCATTGTGGTGAAACCCCTCCCACAGTGTGATGTCATGACCATGGCCCTGACAATTTGCTGTCTGTGAACCTTGCTGCATTGTGGGAAATAACAGCTTTTTCCAGCTGCCAAGCAAGCAATATCTCCGTCTGTGTATAGAACTCTATCTCTCCCCCCCCCCGGTAACATCACTGGGATTTAACCTCACTGCACGCTGCAAGACAGATATAGTTACACCATCCAACAGAATAACCCTACATGTTTTACCCCCCTAAAATTGGGGGCTTCGTCAAGGGTACATTAAGTGCTCGTGCTGAAGTGCTCTGTGCTAAAGTCTATCTATACATTACATCATATCACAAGAAAATGGCAGACTTTCGGCTCTTATAGCGACCAGTGGGGGGGGGGGGGGGGGGGGGTGTCTATTGCTACCATTTCCTCAATCCACTGTTTTGTCGTTATAACAAGCAAGGTTTTGTAACAACCTATGGTTTTAACATAGTTATTAACCACTTTATCCACCACTACAGTATCTATGTGCGCCTGTGAGCGCCTTGCATATATAAATACCTATTGCCTATATCATTACTATTAGTCATTACATTTACCTTTCCAGGCCTTGGATTGAACTTTAGAGACTCTGAATCCTCTTGGTTCTGAAATGACAAAAGTTTTTGCCAAGAATTAGCTTAAATCCTGTCTCTAAACACCCAGTACAAATATATCATTACTAATATCATCATTGGTAAAGTGCTGGCTCATTACACAGCTCTGTACAAAAATAAAAGGGAGTGCACATTACAAATGTAAAGCGGACCGAAACTCAGAACTTCCACTCTGCTCTAAAAGATAAGCAACAGCATAATAACCTTTGAAAGGACTCTGAGCAGTACAATAGAACGAGCAAATGAACTTACCTGGGGCTTCCTCCAGCCCCTTGTAGTCGATGAAGTCCCTCAGCATCCTCCGGCTGCGCTCTGTTCCGCCCCGTTAGAGCAGCGATTTCGGCTGAAGACATGGGCCTCTGCGCATGTGTGGCCCCTCTGCGCACTGGTCTCGCTCGCTGGTCACCGTAAGCGGTCTGCACACGTGAAGTTCCTTCTTTCAAGAAGAACGCATGCAACATGGGACATGAATACTTCAGAAGAGCTGTGCGACCAGACAGGTTGAATAACTTCATCAGTGGACAGTGGTGGAATGATGGGACAGACAGACCTCTCTGATTTGATCTGAGAGCGATCAATTTAACTTTGCGAAAGTTAGAAATCTAGAGGTGTCCCACCCTGATATACACTGCAAGACACTTTTCCAGGGATACCTTGGACATATTATTAATCTTCCAATAACACTGGAGAGCGCTGCCAGTTACATAGTTACATAGTTATTATGGTTGAAAAAAGACATACGTCCATCGAGTTCAACCACTTAAATATCTTGTACGGTGCTAATATCCACTTGATATTCTCCTAATAGACAACAAACTGCCTCCTGCTGCGACCTGCCTAGAGATGAGCGTAATGACCTAATTACGATTTCGCAAAATTTCGTGTAATTAGTGTAATTACGATTATGGCCGTAAGTACATAATCGTAATGAAGAAGGATTTCGCGAAATTTCACGTAAGCGTAATTTTCGCGTAATTTTCGCATTACAGTCGTATCATGCCGTAATTTCGCATTAAACGCTACCGTAATTTCGCGTTAAACCGTAACGCTCCGTATAATATAAAAAAGCCGCCGACTTTAAGGGTTAATAGCAAAGCCCCCTTAAATGCTAAGAGCCTCAAATTTGGAGAATATATTAAGGAGATCAGGAGGAATAAGAGGAAAAAATTTTTTTTCAAAAAGACCTTATAGTTTTTGAGAAAATCGATGTTAAAGTTTCAAAGGGAAAAATGTAAACATTTAAAAACCCGCCGACTTTAACGGTTAATAGCAAAGCCTAATTAAAGTTTAGGAACACCAAATTCCCAGGGTATATTAAGAGGATCAGTGGGAATAAGAGGAAAAAATTTTTTTTCAAAAAGACCTTATAGTTTTTGAGAAAATCGATTTTTAAGTTTCAAGGGCGAAAATGTCTTTTAAATGCGGAAAATGTCAGTTTTTTTTGCACAGGTAACAATAGTGTATTATTTTCATAGATTCCCCCAAGTGGGAAGAGTTTTACTTACTTCGTTCTGAGTGTGGGAAATATAAAAAAAAAACGACGTGGGGTCCCCCCTCCCAGACCTCTTTAACCCCTTGTCCCCCATGCAGGCTGGGATAGCCAGAATGCGGAGCACCGGCCGCGTGGGGCTCCGCACCCTGACTATACCAGCCCGCATGGTCCATGGATTGGGGGGTCTCGGAAGGGGAGGGGCAGCCAAGCTTTCCCCTCCCCCTCCGAGCCCTTGTCCAATCCAAGGACAAGGGGCTCTTCTCCACCTCCGATGGGCGGTGGAGGTGGAGGCCGCGATTTCCTGGGGGGGAGGTTCATGGTGGAATCTGGGAGTCCCCTTTAAAAAGGGGTCCCCCAGATGCCCACCCCCCCTCCCAGGAGAAATGAGTATAGAGGTACTTGTACACCTTACCCATTTCCTTTAAGAGTTAAAGTAAATAAACACACAGACACTTAGAAAAAGTATTTTAATTGAACAAAAAACATAACCACGAAAAAAGTCCTTTAATATTCTTAATTAACCATTAATACTTACCTGTCCCTTTAAATAAATGATCCCTCGCAATATCCTCGGAAATGTTCTATCAGTTACAATGTAACAAAGTTATTACAATGTAACAACTTTGTTACATTGTAACTACGCCGCACACGACGTCACTCACCGCCGCCGCCGCCGCGTCTGTGCTGCAGGACCCGACAGAGCTCTGAGCTATAGCTCAGAGCTCTCTAAGCATCTTTGTATTTGGGCTCCAAGGAGCCCCATTGGTCCTTAGCAGACCAATGGGGTTCCTTTAAATCAGAAGGAACTGAAGGTCTGCTAAGGACCAATGGGGCTCCTTGGAGCCCAAATACAAAGATGCTTAGAGAGCTCTGAGCTATAGCTCAGAGCTCTGTCGGGTCCTGCAGCACAGACGCGGCGGCGGCGGTGAGTGACGTCGGGTGCGGCGTAGTTACAATGTAACAAAGTTGTTACATTGTAATAACTTTGTTACATTGTAACTGATAGAACATTTCCGAGGATATTGCGAGGGATCATTTATTTAAAGGGACAGGTAAGTATTAATGGTTAATTAAGAATATTAAAGGACTTTTTTCGTGGTTATGTTTTTTGTTCAATTTAAATACTTTTTCTAAGTGTCTGTGTGTTTATTTACTTTAACTCTTAAAGGAAATGGGTAACGGGTACAAGTACCTCTATACTCATTTCTCCTGGGAGGGGGGGTGGGCATCTGGGGGACCCCTTTTTAAAGGGGACTCCCAGATTCCACCATGAACCTCCCCCCCAGGAAATCGCGGCCTCCACCTCCACCGCCCATCGGAGGTGGAGAAGAGCCCCTTGTCCTTGGATTGGACAAGGGCTCGGAGGAGGAGGGGAAAGCTTGGCTGACCCTCCCCTTTCCGAGACCCCCCAATCCATGGACCATGCGGGCTGGTATAGTCAGGGTGCGGAGCCCCACGCGGCCGGTGCTCCGCATTCTGGCTATCCCAGCCTGCATGGGGGACAAGGGGTTAAAGAGGTCTGGGAGGGGGGACCCCACGTCGTTTTTTTTTTATATTTCCCACACTCAGAACGAAGTAAGTAAAACTCTTCCCACTTGGGGGAATCTATGAAAATAATACACTATTGTTACCTGTGCAAAAAAACCTGACATTTTCCGCATTTAAAAGACATTTTCGCCCTTGAAACTTAAAAATCGATTTTCTCAAAAACTATAAGGTCTTTTTGAAAAAATTTTTTTTCCTCTTATTCCCACTGATCCCCTTAATATACCCTGGGAATTTGGTGTTCCTAAACTTTAATTAGGCTTTGCTATTAACCGTTAAAGTCGGCGGGTTTTTAAATGTTTACATTTTTCCCTTTGAAACTTTAACATCGATTTTCTCAAAAACTATAAGGTCTTTTTGAAAAAAAATGTTTCCTCTTATTCCTCCTGATCTCCTTAATATATTCTCCAAATTTGAGGCTCTTAGCATTTAAGGGGGCTTTGCTATTAACCCTTAAAGTCGGCGGCTTTTTTATATTATTCGGAGCGTTACGGTTTAACGCGAAATTACGGTAGCGTTAAATGCGAAATTACGGCATGAACGAAACGCAAAATTACGCGTTGAAAATTACGCTTACGGTATTTTCAATTACGATTTTAATGGCAATTACGCTACCGTAATTTCGCATCGTAATCGCAAATTTCGCATGCGTAATTTTAGTAATGCGAAATTACGAAAATTTCGGCTCAACTCTAGACCTGCCAGGTGGAGTTTCAACCTTATTCCACCTTCCAAAAAAGGCAATAGTATTTATATTTACAGTGGACATATGCACTTTCACAAATTATGGTTCTTATTTGATATACCAATTTATTAAAATGGTGTCAATATACTAAAAAATGCTGCAGGTACTTATCCGTTAGCCGGGCGCATCCGGCAGGTGGCGCTAATTACTATTCCCCCTCCAGGCCGACATGGATAGTAGGGAAAGATGTAACTCTGGTGGAGTTTTGTCGCCACCTAGAGGATGCGCCCGGCTAACGGATAAGTACCATGCTGCATTTTAGTGTATTGACACAATTTTAATAAATTGGTATATCAAATAAGAACCATAATTTGTGAAAGTGCATATGTCCAGCGCACCTCCACTGTAAATATTATTAATCTCCACCTCTTGCTTATGTTAAAGAGAACCCGCAACCAAGAATTGAACTTCATCCCAATCAGTAGCTGATACCCCCTTTCCCATGAGAAATCTATTCCTTTTCTCAAACGGATCATTAGGATGTTCTGTATGGCTGATATTGTGCTGAAACCCCTCCCACAGTGTGATGTCAGTACCATGGTGCTGACGGTTTCCTGTCTGTGAACTTTATTGCATTGTGTGAAATAACAGCTGTTTCCAACAGCCAAAAAAGCAAGCAGCGTCTCCTTCCACTGACATCACCTACTAGCAGTAAAAATGTCACCATGTGATAAATGTCAGAATGTAAATCAGGGAGAGGAAAGATTTTACAATGGGCAAACACTGACTAAATCATTTATACATCATTATTGTAAAAATTAAGCACTTTTTATTACATTATTTTCACTGGAGTTCCTCTTTAAGCTAAAACTCACATTTTTCAAAGAGTGAGTTCAGGGACCAGGGGAAACAAGGAGAGGAATGGACAACGCACAGAGGTGTGTGGATCCTGCATGAACAGACCTCTGAGCTTATCTGAGCGTTGCCTTGGGTCGGTTGTCCTTTACATATACAGTAGTGTTCACATATTATTGCAAAGGGGAATCTTTGTATCCTTATAGCTAATACAAACATGTAAATATGATTTGATATTATTGTTTCATGTATATTGACATACACATTTTTATGCTGTAAAGGCTTTTATAAAATAATCTTTCCTAGTTTGTCTGAAATGCAGTTTTGAATTGAGATGGTTTAGCTTGAGGAACAACATCTAAGGATAATATTATTTCCTAATCTGCTATAATGTTTGAGTATTACTGTATATTTAAAACTGTGAGGGCGACTAGAAGTGGCATACATTCTGCTGACCAATGCTTATTATCTTTGTTTATATCTTTATGCTGCTTTTATAGCCACTAGGATGAATAGAGATGATTGTGATTATGATTATTGTGCAGGTTTATATTACTATACTGTAGTGACTTTTATAGTTAGAGTTGTCTGTTTAATCATTGCAGGCATTTTGCCATCCTAAGAAGGGTGGGTATATATCCACGAAACACAAAGTCTACACGTATATCAATAAAGCTACTATTGAAGAGGAACCTTAAAGGGATACTGTAGGGGGGTCGGGGGAAAAAGAGTTGACCTTACCCGAGGCTTCTAATGGTCCCCCGCAGGCATCCTGTGCCCGCGCAGCCACTCCCCAATGCTCCGGCCCCGCCTCCGGGTCACTTCTGGAATTTCAGACTTTAATGTCTGAAAACCACTGCGCCTGCGTTGCTGTGTCCTCACTGCGGCTGATGTCACCAGGAGCGTACTGCACAGGCACAGACCAATACCAGTCGATTCCTGGCAGATCTGATCACTGTGATAAAGAGATCGAAGTCTCAACATGCCCGTTAAATCGTAATTTAGATCGATTTCCAGCCAAAAATCGGTAAATCTACTGATATTCTACAACTTAACTGATATAATGAAATATCAATAATATGTGCCAATATTTCACTATGATGTAACTTCTCCCTACTCTTACCCAGAATCCTCCCCTGGTGGAAAACTAATATCCCCCAGGGCAACTAATAGCACCCCTGGGTAACTAATAGCACCCCTGGGTAACTAATAACTCATCCACTGGAAACTAATAACCTCCCCACAACGAATGACCCCCCGAGCAACTTATAAACCCGCCCCCAACAACTGATAGCCTCCCTACAACTAATAACCCCCCCTTCCCGGGCAACTAATAACCCCCCCAGGAAACGAATAACCTCCCTACAACTAATAACCCCCGAGCATCTTATAAGTCCCCCCCCCCCGGGCAACTAATAGCCTCCCCACAACTAATGACCCCCCGAGCAACTTATAAACCCACCCCCAGCAACTAATAGCCTCCCTACAACTAATAACCCCCCTTCCCAGGCAACTAATAACCCTCCCAGGAAACGAATAACCTTCCCACAACTAATAACCCCCGAGCATCTTATAAGTCCCCCCCCCCGGGCAACTAATAGCCTCCCCACAACTAATAACCCCCTGGGCAACTAATAACCCCCCCCCCAGGAAACTAATAACCCCCCATCCCAACATCTAATAGCCCCCTTCCGGACAACTGATGACACCCCATCCTGATAACTAATAATCACTCACCAGGACAACTAAACCCCTCCGCAACAAAAATGTTTGCCCGCTATGCAACCAAAAGTAGATGCTTTGCACCCTCTAATGGTAGCTGCAGTTCCCATAGCGGGCTCCCCCTGTGTAGCACGCGCCCATTTTTGTTGCGCTACATTGAGCTGCCCCAATGTACTACAGCCTCTCTCTTTCTCCCCAGCATCCTCTTCTTCAGCATCCTCTCTTTTTGTGCAGCAGCCGCCCAAGGCCCAGGCCTCAGTGGCCTTTCCAGAAATCCCGCCCTGGGTATGGCTAATTTTTCACAGCACTATCTACCAGCAGAATTTGAGCTACGGGAGCATTCATTTAACTGCAGTTAAGAATTCATTCTGAGAAGGAGTTCCTCCACTCCTGTCACCGCTCTCCAGAGTTTTATCACAAAATGATAAACGGTTCCCAAAACAGATGTCTTTCTGTTAAGTCACTGCCACAAAAGGCTTCCTACTGGCAGCCGATATTACAGCAGGAGATACAACTGGGAGCGTAATCCACAAGCAGAACTGTGTAATTGCCTCGGAAAATCCTGCTACATTTGATCCTCCTCCATAATATTCAATTAACATTTCCATCATACAGTCGTACAGTCACACTAATGAGGAGCAGTATGCTGGATAATCCGGAAAGGCAATGGCTGCTTCTACTCACTGGGAGGTTGTGTGCCAACGTTTGTATGAAAAAATACATACACCGCAAAGTCCCTGTTATCCGGAAATCGGGCAACCGGAAGTCTCAACCAACCGGCATGCCTGTGACGGGATAGAGGGGACAGGATAGATTTTGCAGGGATTAAAATGCTTACCGAGCCTCCAGCGCCTCTTCTAAGCTTCCTGTAGATCCTATCGGCTTTTCTGCCTCTGTGCATGGGTCCCGGCCGGTCATGTGACCTGACACTGGTCAGGTGACACGCCAGGAGCTGTACTTGGAGGATGCCGGAAAGCTGCCAGGAGCTACAGGAAGCTTTAGAAGATGTTTCTGGAGGCTTGGTAAGTATTTACTGATGCGGGGGAGGGGGGTCTGTGCTTTTTAGGCTGGCTCAAGCAACCCGCAGGCACATGTATCCGGCATACGGCTATCTCCGCCGGTGCCAGATACCAGGGACTTTGTGGTATGTATAAAAATACATATATGCCAAACAAAAGATTTTTTATTGACAAGCATACTCATTTTTTAGGGTTCTTAAAACTGAAGCAGGTATAAATGGCTTTGCGCCCACTATTTGTAGCCACAGTTTGCATAATGAGTGGCCTTGGTGCCCACTGATTTATCGCATAAGCATTGCCACCTACGGTGGTGCAGAGACTATCAGCAGAAAGGGTTAGACGGTGGGGGATGGTTGAAGGTTAGTCACCACCGGGGCACCAGGGGGAGGGGGGTTCGAGGAGGGGGGGGGCGGTTATATTTTAGTAGTGCTGCTCAAATCCGGAACCGGGAGATACCCGGTTAGTTGCTACTCGGATATCTCCCAGTAAACCTGTGCGGGGGGGGGGGGGGTGTCAATCTTACCTGTCTGACGTCTTCTTCGTCCGTCCCTCGGCACCTCCCACGATGCGGTCCACGCGCGTCACGTGAGTACAAACACTTCCTCCTTCAACCCGGAAGGAGGAAGTGTTTGTAATCACGTGACCGCCGTTTGGAGCGCATCGTGGGAAGCGCTGAGGGACGGACGAAGAAGATGTCAGACAGGTAAGATTGACCCCCCCCCCCCCCCCCAGGTTTACTGGGAGATATCCGGATAGAACTATCCGGATGTCTCCTGGTTCCGGTTTTGAGCAGCCCTGTGTTTTAGGCATCAAGAGGGAGAGCTAGTGTTAGGAGAAGATTAGGTTAGGTTATAGTGAAATATTGGTAAAGATTACCGATATTTTACAATTTGACTATTTTACTATTGGAATTAACTAGTACAACATACGTAATTTTACCCATATTCTTCTAGTGGCTATCTGTGGCTGGTATTTATCGTGGGCCCTTTCAGAAGACAGCACCCCTACATTGGACACAGGAAGAGGGGTAACCCATTACAACAACAAAAACATTAGGTATTCTTATCTTATACGGCTGGAGAGGGAGGGCAAGGGCTTAAGAAAGATTTGCCTTGCAATGAAACCCTCGTGCCACGCTAAGCAGAAGGAAAGTTATGTACAGTATCTCTTATCTGCTGAATGATTTTCAGTGGAAAGGAGCCCACACTGTACCTTTCTGAAAAGTGCAGGGGTCGGTAATGGTTGATGTCACACTTCACATAAAACACACACTCAACTCTTCTAATGGTTTATTCCAAGGCTGCTAAAACTTAAACAAAGTAACATAGATATTTTAACTCTGATTTTTAGCATGAAAAGTAGGGAAATGCTCACACGGTATCCACTTTACTACAGCGGTAGTTTACACAGTTCAGCGCAGCTCTGATTACTTTGGCAATAACTTTAACACTATTAATTACACCTAAATGATTTATATGTTTTTTGTTGTTTTTTTAGGACAAATTAGGCTTTTTGTGATAATATATATACATACATTTTAAAAGGAAACAGGGAAAAGGGCAAAAGAAAAAATACACTATTTATCTATTTTTATCCATTTTAGTTTTAATGTAAACAGTTATATTGTACATTGAACCCACACATTTTATTTATCTATCTCTTCTGTTTGTTAAGACAGTTTATTTGTGTCCATCACGCACAGACTCTATACTTTACTCACTGCTGCCTCTCTCTTCTCCTGCAATTTATTTTACACATGTTTACTCTGTAGTTCTGCAGCTGAATTCCCCGGGGGAAGGAGGGGGGTTTGCTGCCATTGATTTTAAACTCTGTAGCCCTTTTTAGCTCAGAGATGAATAAACAGTGTTACCTAGGATTTTGTAGACAGGCAAATGTAGTGACTTATTTTCAGGTGATCTGGTAGGAAGTATAAGACATTGAACATTGTAGTTTTATAATGCTTGGTTATTGGTTATTTATAGTTGTGCTATAAGCAAGTTTTTGCTGGTATAGGGGCTTTGAATGTATTCAAAGTTATGTCAATATCAGTAATGTAATATTCTTGGGTTATCAGTTTTCCCTTTCTCCTTAGTTACATGACACCAGCAGCATGGTATAGATCAGCTTATAATCAGGCCTTTTCTCTTCTCGCCCTCCGCTGATACAGCATAACTGTTCCCTCCTATCATATTCTTGATTAAACAACAGTATCGGATGCCACAAACATAACAAACACATCATCTGAGCCATCTTTCTGTCAATCAAAAACAGGCAGAACTGGCAGAAATGTGAAAGCTTCAACTGTACCGATCAAAGCTTCAACTGGTATTCATAGAAACATAAGTGATTGCTTGAACAAACTGTCCATTGGATGATCTTTTAACCAATCAATCCTAATTTCGATCAACTGTTTTATTAGTTGAATGACTAGAATTCTGTATGTATGGTCACCTTAACAGGTAATACTGAAAGCAAAGTGCACCCTGATGGCTAGGCAATATATTAGTAGATAGGAGACTTAAGATTATCAAAGCAACTTCCAATGTATACTGAGGAAGCAGTGAATTCTGCATTTGAAGTCGTTTTGTTGGTTCCCTTTAAAGGAAACACCCAGGATTATTAAAAAGTAAAATTCTACTTACCTGGGGCTCCCTCTGGCCCCTGGCAGCCGTCCTGTGCCCTCACCGGAGCTCCACTCCCCGTCAGTGGCCTGAAGTCCCCTCTGGTACATGAGGCCTACTTGCGTTCCAGCTCACGTAGTCGCGCTGACGTTATCCGGACTGTACTGCGCAGGTGCAGTAGTTTTGCGCCTGCGCAGTACAGTCTGTATGACATCAGACAAACTGGCGAGGTCGACATCAGCACTGGGAGCCACCAGAGCTGCGGCGAGGGCACAGGACGGCTGCCAGGGGCTGGAGGAAGCCCCAGGTAAGTAGATTTTTACTTTTTATTTATCCTGGGCCTTCCCTTTAAATTAATTTAATTGTATTTTGTAGTATTCCAATTTTAGCCTCAGATTTCTCCCCTCTACAGTGTGATCTCAGTAGATCCACTCCAGGATTTGATAGAGGATTTGATATGTGCTCTGAGACAGGTCCCTCTCTGAGAACTACATGTCTGTGGTGGACGGAACAAAAAAAGGTATTTGTATTTCTGCTAAAGAACAGTGCTGTTCATTTTTGCTGTTTTTTTTTTCTGGGACAAACATTAAGTTTGCATACAGTACAAAGGATTCTCAGCTTTAAGATAGTTGGTCGCTCATCTATTGTCACACTTGATTGAAGCCAATTATAATTAATTGACTGTTCTTAGTATGGCAGTTTAATTTTGTATGGATGCTATTGTTAGAACAAGCAGAAAGTGTCACTGAATGGTCAGAATGGAAGTGTGTGGCATCAGTATTCCTCATGTTGCATTTTGTTTACAATCAGATTAGGCAAAGCCAAAGGTGTGTCCCTCATATAAAAGCTATGAAAGTAGGACTTAAGCTTTATACACATGCTATACTAAACTCAGCCAAGACAGGTGTGGATGGCTGCCTTGGCCAGGGATCCAGCAAATGTACAAGTGTCCCCACTCTGGAACTCCAAACAACAGTGACCTTCAAGTGCACTGTTCTCCACCTTAATGTGGACCTGAGTGCAGAGAAATGCACTCTATTGTATTTAAAAAGAAGAGCCTGTTTAACGCCCTCTCATCTGTGACTAATCAACACTGTAATTTGATCTCTCAGCTGTGTCAGCGGGCTGCCTCGGCAGAGCAGCTAATTTGTGAACACAGCGTGTTAATCCTATGTCTGCTTCCGTGAAAGCAGGAAGTAGACACACTGCAGATTAATTGCAGAATTTGTATCAGCTGTAACCGGGGTTGCGGCATCGGAGTCAAGGAGTAATTTTGAGTACTCGGAGTCAGAGTTGGTGGTTTCAATAAACTGAGGAGTGAAATGTTTTTCTTTAAAAGTTAGTATGCTGTTGCTTATTTTTTAGAGCAGAGAGGAAGTTCTGAGTTCAGGTCCGCTTTAAAGGATCGCAATGGCTAAAAAAAGTTAAATTTAAAATACATGCGTGCAAGAAGTACATTTCGTGTACAGTAACCAGTACAAATCTGACAGGTTTTGGACTAGCCTATCTACTCATTGGGGATTTGCAGTTTTCTTTCTATATTTTTAAAAGCACTTACTGAATGGTAATTGCTCAGTCCAGCTGGCAAAATATTGTGCAAGTGAGTAGAGAGGCTGTCTAACATCTTTGTTTAGATCAGCTGTAACCGGGAAGGTTAGAGGGTAACCCAAGGTGAATGACCGAGGAAGACGACAGTGAGGGACATCCAAGTCTACAGGGGTTGGAGGGGTTGTCAAACTTAAAGCGGAACTGTAGATATAAAATAAACACATTGTTTCACTTACCTGGGGCTTCCCCAAGCCCCCAGCAGCCGCCCTGTCCCGTGCCGTTCCTCAACGAGCCTCCGTTCTTCCCCGCCGCCAGCTTACTTTCGGTTTCGCCGCCGGGCCACTGCGCCTGCGCGGCTCTGGCCATGCGTATCCTTTCTTCGCATTCCCCGCTATTGCAGATTGGAACGCGAAGAATGGATACACTTGGCCAGAGCCGCGCTGGCCTCTACTTACAAGTCGAGGTACGGGACTGAGTGGCGGCGGGGGAACGGAGACTCGTTGAGGAGCGGCGCGGGACAGGACAGCTGCTGGGGGCTTGGGGAAGCCCCAGGTAAGTGAAACAACGTGTTTATTTTATATCTACAGTTCCGCTTTAAATACAAAGTGGTCCGAAACGGAACACGGGACTAAGTCACACGCAAACCTCAATGTCTAGTGGTCACCTCTCCCACTTATATAACTGCCTGCTTTCTAATGGCTCCCCTCTCATATACAATTTCCTGGTGTCTAGTGCCCCCGTCACTCCCCTATACAGTTCCCTGGTATCTAATTGGCCTCCCTAGCCTATACAGTTCCCTGGTGTCTGGTGGTCCTCCCTCCCCTATACAGTTCCCTGGTGTTTAGTGTCCTTCCTCCTGTATACAGTTCCCTGGTGTCTGGTGGTCCTCTCTCCCCTATACAGTTCCCTGGTGTCTAGTGGCCCCCTCCCTCCCCTATACAGTTCCCTGGTGTCTGGTGGTCTTCCCTCCTGTATACAGTTCCCTAGTGTTTAGTAGTCCTCCCTCCTGTATACAGTTCCCTGGTGTCTTTAGCTTTTCCCCCTCCCTTCACCATATGGCTTCCCTGGTGATCTAGGGCTTCACCTCCAATATAAAACTTTCCGGGTGTTTCTAAGTGAGCCAAACCTACTGCATAGTGGGGAAACCACTTGAGGGCCAAATTTGATGGCTCTGCGGGCCAGATTTGGCCCACGGGCCATAGTTTGACATGTATGGTCTATATTCTTAGTAGGGAGTGCTTTGTTATAGAATAAAGGAGGAACAGAGAATCATTGATGAGGGAATGGACTAGTGTAAAACCTTTCAGATTTTGACGGTAAGCAACTGTAACATAGAAAAAAAGTAATTTATAATGCAATTTACTCTGGGAGAAATGTACTTCTTAATGAATGTGTACACATGTATCTTAAACTTTTCGATTTTTGGCAATAGTGTTCTGCTAAACCACCCACTGCAACCCATCCCCATAGCAACAGTAAGTGTTGCTCTGCTATAGCAGATGGACATGGGTGTATGGCACTCGTCCCTCACAGTTACACCATCAGGACCAAGCTCTGTTCCAATGTATAACACTAACAGTACGTGTGTGCATGCCGCTAAGTGTCCGTACCCACTACGTGATTTTTCTAACGACCGGTGATTTTTCTGAGCGCTTCCACAATCCCGCAATGTGGGTACAGGCGCTCCATAACACAAATGATGTTTGCCAATGCGCTGCAATAACGGCCATCACGGCGGATTGGATCTTTAAGATCCCCCGTCAACTGCACAAAAAAACCCGCGATCGCTTGACTTCCTGTTTGTGCCAGTTGTGTGCTGGTGCCATCGCATGTACCCGGCTGCAGGGAGATGGATCAGGGAGTGCTCGGTGTCGAGAGACATTGCTGTGATCCATCTTCCTAGGTCGTCAGGTGAGTATTTAGTTTTAAGGTCAGGGACCCTTACAAAGAAGCTATTTAGAGCACTTTACAATGATTATTGCAAAATCTTAAGGACCTTATTCTACATTGGAGCATTGTACCGTTTAGCCATCAGTAAAGCAAAGAAGTTTTGAATAAAGATGATACCATTTATTGGCTAACTTAGAAGAAAAGGAGTAAGCTTTCGGTTATGGAAGGCATTATAGCTGAAAGTTTACTCATTTTCTTCTAAGTTTGCCATTAAATAATATCATCCTGATTCAATACTTCTTTCTTATTTTACATTGTAACACATTGATTGCAACAAGCAGGTACATTTTCAGCAACACTACTGATTTGGTGAGCGGACTTTTGACTATTTAATGGGATCCAGCCTGGATAAGCATTAACGTAGTGGACATTATATGTTGGACTATATGATCTATATCAAAGTGTTCTTATGCTGCTTAATGTTGTATTCTGTATTTTCTGTATGTCTGTTCAATTGATCACTGATAGGTGTTAAGCACTATACTATTTCACAACATTTACAGCTATAGGGTGGTAATACCCCCCACAGTGTAGCGAACCATCTAGACAGTGGTACATTTAATCACTAGAGGAGTTTTCATTCTAGGGGAGCGCACACACCAGAAATTGTTTTCTTTTATACTGCACATAAAAGCTGTATGGTCTGACAAGCAAAGATCTTGAAATCAAAGGTTCTTACCGTTATCGAATATTCTGCTTCCCTGGATTCTTTTTCGGTAAGTAGTTCTACTTTTTCCTGAGTAGGGCTTTCTTTTTCTTCTCCAAGCAAACTGTTCTGAGAAGAATGGAAATACTGATAATAAACACTTTTGGATGAAAGTCGTGATTTGGCTTCAATATCGGGTTTCAGAATCGACCATCCAGAATCTGTCAGCATCTGTAATGGAGAAGGTGAATTGAATGAAGCTCCACTTGGCGTGAGGTCTTTATTGGAACTGGAGGTGGATTCACTTGTTGGAGAAGGAGACGATTCACTTAAAACAGATGGAGTTGAATTGGTGTCTGGGGGAGTTTTTGAACTATTTGTAAAAGACTGAGAAGTCAAGTTAAGGAGTAATGACTGACGACCCGAGGTTGGATTTGGCCTGTTTTCTGTCTTTGTAATGAACAAACCAGATCTTTTTCCTCCAGATGTTTTTTCATCCTCTGTGCGTTTCTGAGCATCAAGATTTGACTTAGCTGAAGTAATTATGTCTCCTTGTCTCCCTGATGTGTCCTTATTATCCTGGTCACTGAAAGCAGCTGCTTCAATGCCTGATGCTTTCAAGTTGGCCTCCTTTAAACGATCTGAAACAGACTGCAACAGAGATAATATTGATGTGTGATCACTGGCACTACTGCTTGCTGCTGCTCCTTCTTTACACATTGGCGAGCCTTCACTGGACACAACATCTTCACAAGCGCTGTCATCTTCGTATATTGGAGACAGAGACAGTGGATAGACCTTCACGCGTCTTGATGGTACCGTCAAAAATAAGTCAGATGCGTTATCCTGTGCATTAGGATCATCCTCTCCTAACTCATCATCGCTTACTATTTCAACATATTTACTGCTGTATAACAAAAACTGAAACGGGTCAAGATATTCTGGTCCTGAAGTGCGCATGTTCTCACCTTCATCAGCTGAACTGATAATAATAGCCTCCTCCATAGAACCTTCAGTTTCAAGTGACTTAGATGAACAGTCGCTTAGATCTTCAAGATGAAACCTCACATTTGTGTTTCCCACATCTCCCTGTATCTCATCTTCAGAATTATAGAAGTTGTCAACTTGCCTGTTGACTTCACTGTTTGTTCCCTCTATAGGTGAGTGATTAAAATAACTTAGGCTTTCCTCCATATCGTTTGTACTTTCCAAGTTACTACTATCTAGAGACTCGTTGACTACATTGCTTGTTTGCTCCAATGTATTGCTCCAGGGCTTATATCTTGGTAACATTTCATTGGAATTGACTTCATAGGAGCTGAGGTCTACAGGATGGCCAGTGTTTAGCAAGGAATGTTTTTGGTTTGAGTGTCTCACATTCTCTACTGTTTCATCTTCTTTGACCTCATGTATTCCTGTTACATTATTTCTGTCAATATTAATGTCCATCCCATTTTTTATAAACTCCTGTGAGCCTATAACTTCCTTTACGGTTGCTGTTGCTACAGCCACAGCAGGATCATTGCTCAAACTTTGCCTATTTTT
The DNA here is from genome assembly GCF_040937935.1 of Hyperolius riggenbachi. Lineage (NCBI taxonomy): Eukaryota > Metazoa > Chordata > Amphibia > Anura > Hyperoliidae > Hyperolius > Hyperolius riggenbachi. The sequence continues at coordinate 528,557,448 of NC_090647.1, forward strand.
TGTGGGAGTTTCTGAAAGTCCTTTGTCATCCTTCGTAGAAAGTCCATCTAACGGCTGGAGAAGATTATTTTCGATTAGTTTTTCTTTGACTGTTGCTAAACTTGGTGCATTTATGTGATTTTTATTTAAGCTATGAAGCTCATCAATGGCAGAATGCAACACAGAGAAAATAATTTCATTTGCTTTCTCTTCAAACGTTTCATTGGATAAATCTGATTGCTCAGTGCTGTGAATTGCTCTTGGAGTTGTGGAACCTGATGAATCTATGTCATCTACAAAATATACATCATTTTGTAATGTAGAATGAAGAATTACATTACTTGAGTTTCGTGGTTCTTTATTAATCACATATTCCATTGAGTGGAATTCTGAATCACAGCTTCTTAGCTTGCAGGGGGAATCACTAGACAGTAATGACCCACTCGGTAAATCATTTTCGGTGGTGTTAGCCGGGACCGATATATTGATGAAGTCATCACGTGTATCCATGGTCAAGTTGTTATTTTTAAGGTTTTCTATAAGTTCATCAGGTGACTTTTCTGATATTGTTGGTAATCCTTTTTGGATAAATGGGTATTGTTGAATATTGTTGCTGATAAAATCATTTGGAAAAATATTTATAACATCTGCAATTGCCTCGTTTTTCTTGTTTAATGACAAAACCCTCTCAACTTCCATGTACGAACCATGATCAGAGTCTTCATAATTTCTGATGTCCGGAAGTGGGCCCGGTTCCTGAAAAGACACGTTATTCACAGTTACGTCTTTTTTTCTTTTATCGGATGGAGTGTTTATAGTTCCATCAGCATTTTCAGGACCTGGTTGACGATCCTTGAATATGTCGTCAAGTTCTGACACTGTGGGTGGAGGTGACGTGGTTGGTAAGTGTATCAACTCTTTTTCAAAATGTGGACTTTCAGTTTTACTTACAGATATAATATCTGAACAGATACCGAAGGGAGAAAGTTTTACTTCTTCAACATTAACAGACTTCACTGACACTTTTGTAACAAAAACATCTGAATTCAAGTTTGTTTTCATCCTGTCATGGACAGAAAATCTACCTGATACATCATCAACATTTTTTTCACAGCTGTCTACAAGAGATACACGTTGAATCCTAGGGAAAATATTTTCACCTTTTTTTCTTTCTCCTTCGTCTTTTAATGGTGCATTTATTAATCTTGCTAACTCTTTGGATATAATTACTGGAGGGAACGTGCTATCTACATTTTCAGTATGACTAGTTTCTTCTGCCTCTTGGACAATTGCAAAGGAATCAGATATAATTTGGCTGTCTATTTCGGATATTTTTACTGGCATGTGCTCTTCTGGAGTGTAGGCTTGTGAGGAAACCATTCCCGAATCAATGGCATCTGAAAGAGGAAGAGGGCTGTCACATCTTAAGTCAATGCCATCTGCAGGAGAAGAAGGTGTTCCAGAAACTGCTGGAGAAGGTGATCGACACTCTATGCCATTGTCAAATGAAACAGTCCTGACGGTTTCCGTTACCTGAGTTTTATCAAGAGATGAACATTTTCTTAAGCAAAGTTCTGACACAGGCTGGTTACCAGAAATTATATCTTCATGTGCATTGCCATTCATTTCAATAGTCTTAGAAATGCTATCCGTAGGAGGCGACAGCAATTTAAATTCATTTATTGTGCCAGAGCTAGCTACTACATTAACTTTACTTTCATCGACTGAAGAATTATTTGCAAGATCTGAAACTTTTGGACTTTCCTGTTCCTCAGTTTCTGATTCTGTATGAGCAGCAACATTACTGGTGATAGGTAGAGTACACGTGCACAGGTTCAAATTTGAAATATAAGTTGGTATATCTCCTTTCGGAGCTATATTTTCCCTTAAAATGCCCTCTGTATCTTCCTGTAGAATATCGGAGATAAAAGATATTTCTTCTCTAGATGGTTGATTTAGTTCAGTCATTTCTGAGATCTCTTCTGCATTTGGTTCAGATTCTTGTAAAAGTGGTATGTCCAAAATATTAGATATCTCTTTGTGTGAATGTGGCTGCTCTGCAGTTCCTGAGATTTTCCTTGCTTTTCGTTCACATTCTTTCGGCTTTAGAACTTCTGGAACATTAATGGTTACCTCTCTGTATGATTGTTGTTCTGAAGTTTTGGGGATTTCCTTTGATTCTGTTTGAGGTTCTCTAGGTTGTATATACACTGAACTATTAGCTATTACTTCTCCATTTGGTTGTTGCTGTTCTGTGGTTTGTGGGATTACCTCTGTTTGTAGTTGAGACTCTACTGGCTGTAGAACGTCTGAAATATTAGTTAATACCTCTCTGTTTGGTTGTTCATAATCTGTAGTTTTTGGAGATTCCTCAGTTTTTACTTGAGATTCTTCTGGCTGTAAATCTTCTGAAATACTGGGAATTACTTCTCTAATAGGTTGTTGTGATCCTGCAGATTTGTGCATTTCTTGTGCTTTTGGTTTAGGGTCTAGAACTTCTGAAATATTGAATATAACCTGTCCAGTTGGTTGTTTGTCTTCTCTTGTTTTAGAGGTTTCCTTTGCTTTTGCTTGAGGCTCTTCTTTCTGTTGATCGTCTGTAAAATTAGCTATAACTTTGCTGTTTGTGTCTTGTTCTGAAGTTTTTGTGATTTCTTCTTTTTTTGCTCGAGATTCTTCTGGCTGGTGATCTTTTGAAATACTGGTAATTAGCAATCTATTTGGTTGGTGTGGTCCCGCATAATTATGCATTTCCACTGCTTTTGTTTCAGAGTCTTCTGGCTGTAGAACTTCTGAAATATCAGATATTGCCTGCCCACTTGATTGTTCAACTTCTGCAGTTTTAGAGGGTTCCTTTGCTTCTGCTTGAGGCTCTTCTGGCTGTAGATCTATTGCAAGATTAGCTATAACCTCTGTGCTTGTTTGTTGTTCTGGGTTTTTTGTGATTTCTTCTTTTTCTACCTGTAGAGCTTGTGGGGCATGAGATATTACCTGTGTCTCTTCTGTTCTTTTGAGGGTCTTGTCTACTTTTGGTTGAGGTACTTTCTCTAGGGCTTCTGAAATATTAGCCACTACCTCTTTGTTTGGTGATTGTTCTATAGCTTTTGGGATTTCTTCTACTTTTGCGTCAGGTTCTTCTGACTGCAGAATTTCTGTAACATCGGATATTACCTGTCTGTTTGGTTGTTTATCTTCTGTAGGTTTTGGAGTTTCATTTGCTTTTGGTTTAGAATTTTCTGACTGGAGAACTTCAAAAATATTGGGCATTACCTTTTTACCTGTTTCTTGTTGTTCTGCAGTTTTTGGGGCTGTCTCTGATATTGGGTCAAATTCTTCTAGCAGAACTGCTGAAAAATTTGACATAATCAGTGACGTTGGATGCTCCTGTTCTGCAATCTTTGGCCCTCCTTCTGCCTTTGGTTCAAGTTCTGCCTTTGTACTTAGCGGTGCATTTACTAGTGACATTTCTGAAATGATTGTGTTATTAGGTCCATTTGGTTTCCAACCCTCCCTCATTGTTAAATCCCCATTGGTGAATAACTGTTGTTTTACGGGTGGGGTTTCCCTAATTTGTTGGTGAGATTCTATTGAAGCATTAAAAGGCACATCTTCTTTACATTTTGAGCTTTCATCTGCATTTTGCTGTAGGCATGTTGTGATGTTAGAATGTAATGTTCCACAAATCTGTAAATCTTGTCTGGTCTTTGTACTTTCTGCTAAGATTGGTGGAGGTTCTTCTGGAAGTTTTCCATTTTCCTGGAAGTTTAATGGTAGACTTTCTGTAGTTTCCCAATGATCTACTTCATTCAGCTGTATGAAATGGTTCGCTAAATTCTGTGGACTATCGAGGTGTTCCCTTGCATTGCAAGTCCTCTCTATAGTTGAGGCTTTGTCAGACATTAAAAATCTGTTAGGAATGTCTGTGCTTTCCGATACAGGGCTTACAGTATCCACTTTTCTCTTTGAGAACTCTTCAGCTTTCTTCAGTTTTTGCTTGAGGGTCATTGGAGGTTTACTTGACGCCTTGGTACTATCAGTATTAATATGAAGATCTTCATCTTCTTGTCGGCTTTGTGCAACACAGGTAGTCTTTATTGTCTTTGCACACGGGTCAAATGCAGTCCCCGAGGCACTTTCAACACTTCTCTGTTGATTCTCTTGAATTTCTGAAATGTCTTTGGAATTCAGATTTATATTTTCTGATGTGTTTACAGTTTCTGCATTCTTTAAGGGTAGTACCTGTAAATCCATGAAGCTTGTATGAGTTGTGTCTGGGCCTTCTTCAAAACCTGTCTTTAGCTCACTTTTATTCCTTGAAATCTCATCAGTGTTGGGTGGTGACAGCTCTGGAACCTTACAAGCTTCTTCAACATTTGTCTGGATGTTTTCTCCTGACCTCTCTTCAGTTTTGCTTCGTAGATCACCAGAAACTGGTGAGCACTCCTCAAAGTTCTGCTGTAAACTGTTTGGTTCTAAATCCTCCATGTTTGATCCTTTCTTTGAATCTTCTTGCAGTGTGACAGAAATTATTGAGATGTCTTCAATAGGTGTCAATCGATCCAGAGAAATGTCAAATGTCTTCTCAAAATTTATTTTCAGGTGCTCAGAACTGGTTAGGCTCACATCATTGTTTTGTTCTAGGTCTTCTAAGCTCATTTCTACACTTGTCTGTGAAGGAACTGAGATCTTTAAGGCTTCGTCATTATTTAGTGAAATGTTTGTATTTACTTCAGCATTTAATTGTTTAGGTATGTTTAAGATCTCTTCAGTTTTTGGCATTACATGAAATGAAATGTCTGAACCTTCAACAAGATTTGCTTCTAAGCTATTTGAAATTGGTGTACTGGTTTCTGTGGTTTTTCTCAAGTTCTCAACCTCACATGAAGTAAAGTCAATGTTTTGAAATGGAACTTTAGTCTTTGGTTGCATCTTCATCTTTATAAAAAGTTTTGGTGAGACCTCACTCTCTGAACTTCTATATGAAACTGGCTCTATGTTCAGTCTTTCCTGTAACGTATGACAGTTCTCCGTGTCACCATCTCCCGTGCTACTTATTTCTTTTTCACTAGTCTCTTCTTTCTCTGGGATTGGTGAATTCACATCGGCCCGTCTCTTGAGAAGCTTCCTGATTCGCCGAGATCCTCGGTAGGTGCCGTATGTTACTGCTGGGGCTTCATCTGGACAGTTGTTCAGCCTGCCAAAAATATTTAGATGGTTAAAAGTGTTATAGGGGGATTTTACATTCACATATGTAAATGCTATAGGCTTAAAGCAAACCTGAAATGAGAATAAACTGATGAACAACTGTGGCCCATATGCAATTAACTTTTTCGCCTGACTTTTCTCCTAGGTGAAATTTATAAACTTGTCAATAAAATGCCCTTTAAAGAAAACCTGAACTGAAGATTAAAAGTCAAAATAAGCATACACAAGTCATACTTACCTTCCATGTAGTCTACTCCTCAGTGTCTTTCTCCTCTCCTGCGTCCTGTTTGTTCACTGTGATCAAGGGAATTTCCCGTCCTCCATTTTGAAAATGGCCACTACCCATAACAGCTTTCTGGTCAGCACACAGTTAAACTGTAACATCGCCCACTTGAGCCATAGGGAAACATGGCCATTACCTGGTACATCAGTTTTCCTCTCAGCTTTAACTGACAGCAACTGATATTTTACTGGCAGCAACTGATATATTTCAGATCTGACAAAATATTGTCAGAACTGGAAGGGATCATTGTCAGAAGAAAATGGTGAGCTTCTGAGAGGAACTGATGGCAAGGTAATTATGTAATGTTCATTTGAAGTTACCTCATGTGTTTATTTTAAATATTTTTACTCAGTACAGGTTCTCTTTAAGCCACCAGAAAGCAAGAAAATATTCAAAATAAATTTGTTAGTACTTTTTCACCTACTTTTCAGTTGAAAAGTGTTGGAAAGTTATTGAAAAATGATCTCACAGGAAAAAGCTCAGGAGATAAAGGGAATTGCATATGGGCTTGTGGCTCTTATTCAACTTTTTCTTCTTAGTTTTTTCCTAGTTGTATATTCACAACTTAAAATGCCCTTTAAAAAGACTCTGAAGCGAGAATAAAACTCGCTTTTCCCCTTATATTCAGCAGGGGCATGTTTGCCCCAGCTAAAACGCCGCCATCCCGCGGCAGAACGGGGGTCCTTTACCCCCCCTGCAAAATACACGGCCAACTTGGTTGTATATTTTGCTGCTCATGGAGGCAGAGCTATGAGGATCTCCGCCTCCTCCCCGCCCCTCTCAGTGAAGGAAGACTGAGAGGGGCGGGGGGAGAGGCGGCGATCAGCGCTGATAGACGAACTGAGAGGCAGGGCTGTGGCCGTTAGCCCTGCCTCAAGCAGGAAGCGCTCCCCGCACAGCACGGAGGGGATTTGGGGGTAAAGGACCCCCGTTCTGCCACGGGATAGCGGCATTTTAGCAGAGGCAAACATGCCCATGTAGAATATAAGGGAAATAGCGAGTTTTATTCTCGCTTCACACTCTCTTTAAGCCACCAGCAAGCAAAAAAATACTCAAAATAATTCTGACTACTTTTTCACCTACTTTTTGGTACTTTTTCAGTTGCATAGTGCTGAAAAGTTATTTAAAACAGAAGATGACAAATTATCTCCTAGGAGAAAACTTTGAGAAAAGTGAGGCTCTATATCTCTAATCCTACTCCTAAAATATTTTACTTGAATAGCAAGGTGAAATGTACCTTGAAATATTTGACTTTCTTGTTATCTATTTGCTTCACAGAAGGAGGCGCAAGGGCACCGAAATAGGCACAGGGGGACAGAAGGAGGCACAGAGGGACACACAGGGTTGCAGAGGTGGCACAGGAGGAAAGAAGGAGGAACAAGGGAACAGAAGGAGGCACACAGGAGGACAGAAGGAGGCACAAAGCGAGACAGAACAAGGCACATTATCTGGACCTTATGATGTCTGCTCTCCTGGTATGCTTCTGTTCAGGACACCAAGTTTCCTGCTACACACATGCAGCAGAAGCATGTGGTCAAACACCTGCAGGAGGCTGTGGCTTTATTTGGGATGGGCTTAATTTGGGGTGGCATGGCACCTCCCTGGACCGACGGCACTCCAGGCAATGGCCTGGAATGCCTTTAGCTAAAAAAAAAACGGCCCAGGCAGCAGCCATTTCTTCCCGTGTCCGACATTGAGTCTGTATTGGAAAATGTCTATGTTGGACATAGTCTGACATAGGATTGAAAATGTTTAATTGCAGTAGCAGCCGAGTGAGACAGGCCAGTGAGTGCTGAGCAGGTTACAATGAGGGGTATTGGGAAGTACTGTCAGTATGTGATCCCTCGTTATTAGATAAGCCAGAGTGAGGAAAAGGAAGGTCACACATTATATATTTGCGCTCTAAAGCCTCCTTATTTATTATGTTTCCGTCTTTTCCTGTATCCTGACTGCAGAAACGGCCGGAGCTGTTTTCCTATGTCACAAATGTGTTATGCTGGGATGCCTGCCAGAGAGATGGAAAAATAGTCCTATAAGCTGAGGGCATCTGGCCGCAATATTCTGTTTATATTATTATGTTTCACTTTCTTCTGCTGAAGGCAAAAAAAAAAAAAAACAGGAACGAGAGCGCCGGTTTACCGTTACACACAATTGCAATAATGGGCCATTAACTTTTTCGGAAAATGTGAGTCATGCTTAAGTAACGAGACTAATTGAATGTGTGACCTTGCTTGTTTTCTCTGTACTGGATGGGAATGGGATTTGCATTCATGCAGCAGGTCAAGGTGCTCTAGACAAGGCTATGGACAAATGTGAACACCTTGCAGTCAACAAAGAGGAAAAACAGCCCTGGTACAGACGTTATTGGGTCGATGTGCTAAAATTTTGGAAACACGTGAGAGCCTAATTAAATTAAAACTATGGTAAAGTAAAAAAATAAAGCAACATTTAGATACTTACCTCAGTAGAGGGAAGCCTTTGGATGGCTTCCTGGGCCCTCTACAGCTCACAGTTCCAGTGCTGAGTCCCTCTATACCTAATCCACTCAGCAAGTCGAGTGGGTTTCTCCTGGTTGTGCTCACGGCCATGGACGAACGCATCCAAACTGGGCATGCTCAAGTAAGGTCCGCACATGTTCAGTAGAAGCACTCGTGCATGGAGGAAAAAAGCCGTGCATGAGTAACCTTATTCTTCTGGGCATGTATGGAACATACTCACACATGCCCAGTGTTGCACAGACTTTTCCTCCTTAAAGAGACCCTGTAACAAAAAAAAAATTCCCCTGGGGAGTACTCACCTCAGGAAGAGGAAGCCTCAGGTTCCCAATGAGGCTTTCCCCTCCCCTGTAGCTGCAGGCAGTCCAGCGCTGGCTCCCCCGAAGTAGCCCGGAATCCTCCCTCGACAAGGCTGACAAGCGCTGATTTATTTACCTTTCCTGGCTCCAGCGGGGGCGCAGTTGCATCTTACCGCACGGAGATAGGCAAAAATAGCTGATCTCCATCGGGTCCGCTCTACTGAGCAGGCGACTTGCGCCTGCGCAGTAAGGCAAACCGACAGCAATCGGCTATTTCCGCCTATCTCTGAGGTGGAGGGCCGATACTGCGCCTGCGCTGGAGCCGGGAAGGTAAATATTTACATCTCTGCTGTTCGGGGAGCTTTATCTCCGCTGCGTTTTTAAAGGAGTTGTCAGGCAAATATTAAGAAAATAAGCGCTACTCACCAGGGGCTTCCTCCAGCTCCAAGCTCCCAGCACGTCCCTCGCCGCAGCTCTCCCTTCAGCCGTTCGCCGCAGGTCCATCCCGGTCCCCGGCGATGACGTCAGAGCGACCTTACTGCGCCGCGTGATCGGCGCTGTCAATCACCGCCACGTGGGCCGGAGCGGACTGCGCAGGCGCAGAACTACTGCGGGGTTAATATCTTTTAAAGTGATTGGACCCGCAGGGGCTCAGGGCAGGACGAATGGAGCTCTCGACATTGCCAATTAGCAGGCATACGTTCGTAGCACTCGCTATGCTACTCTGATAAGGCATGTTAACTCTGATAAGGTGTGTTAACTCTGGTAAGGCGTGTTAACTCTGATAAGTCATGCTATTTGTTTTAGTGAATCAAGCCCTTAGAAAGTACAGGATGTTAACAATATGTCTGCTTCCATGAAAGCAGGAAGTAGAAACAGTACAAATGTATTGCAGGATTTATATCAACTGTAACAAAGAAATGTTTTTTCTTAGAAGGTTATTATGCTGTTGCGTATGTTTTAGAGCAGAGATGAAGTTCTTAGTTCAGGTCCGCTTTAAATGACCTGTATGAGTTTTAGGCTACTTTCCCACCAGGACGTTGCGTTTTAGGGGACGTTATGGTCGCATAACGTGCACCTAACGCAAGGCCTGGTGGTGTTGGATGTGGACGTCAGACTGAGCCGCGTTGTGCAGCTCACTCTGGCGTCCGTGATGCCGTGATGCGTACTCTTGGACGCATGCGGCATCACGTGGTCCTGCCCGGCCAATCGCCGCACAGAGCGGCCGCTCTGGAAGTAAACACTGCACGTCACTGAGTGCAGTGAATATTAATTAGCCATGTGGCTGGCCGAGGAGGAGGAGGGGAGACCTCCTCCTCCAACATTACTGAGCATGTGCAAACAGTCTAACATGGCTTAGCCGCTTATGATGTACAGCACGCAGCACTTGACGTGCAGCGTTACAATGTAACGCAACGTGGGCACTGTGAACAGCCCATTGACTTTTCATTACTGTGCGGTGGGCTGCGTTACAGGCTGCTCTAACGTGCGCCTGTAACGTCCCACTGTGAAAGCAGCCTTAATAAACATTTATACAGGAATAAGCCTTATTATAAAGCTTTCCAGCAGCCTGTAAGTTGCACTTCCCCATATGCGTGCCGTCACAGCTCAGATCAATCTCTTTGCAGCTTGTATGGCTAAACAAATCACGTCAGGAGTGAGATGGCATCAAGTGTATAGCTCTGGACTGCGTCCAACTCACACAGGCAGATCTACGAGCTCTATGAATAGCTCAGCCAGCTCCTGCTCACTCCAGCGCCGCAATCCAAGGAATTAACCGCTGAGGATGAGCACTGCACAGACACGAAACTCCGCTCTGCAGAAGGTGAAAATGATCTGCCTGAAACCAAAGCTCTCTAGAATAACATGGACATAGCCTGACCCTCCCATACAGAATAGCGTTACACACATTACTGGGCAGGTATGACTTTCTGTGATCATATACTGTAAACACTCTTCTATAATCGGTTTTCAGAATACCTGCACAGATCACTTGCAAATTACAGGGGTTGGACAAAATAATGGAAACACCTAACATTTTGGCATGTTTTAAGCAATCAAAACTTGACATAAGTTACTGTATTTTTTGGACCATAAGACTAACTTTTTCTCCCCCAAAAGTGTGGGGAAAAGTCACTGTGTATTATAGCCCAAATGCAGCAAATTCCTGACTTATGAACGCCTGCCAATACGAACCTCCAACCCACCACAATATTAACCCTCCTGGCGGTTAGTCAAAATCCGCCAGGGGGCAGCAAATACGTTTCTTTTTTTTAAATTTTTTTTTTCTTCATGTAGCGAGACGAGGCCTCGCTACATGATAGCCGCTGCTCAGCGGCATCCTGCCAGCCCCTCCGATCAAAGAACGGGATCTCCTGGAGGGCTTCCCCCGTCGCCATGGCCGGACCGACGTCGTGACGTCAAAGGGGACTCCGATCCACCCCACAACGCTGCCTGGCACTGATTGGCCAGGCAGCGCACGGGGTCTGGGGGGGGGGGGGGTGCGGCTGCAGCGACGCGTATAGCGGCGGATCGGCGGGTAGCGGCGGCGATCGGGCACTGCACGCAGCTAGCAAAGTGCTAGCTGCGTGCAGAAAAAAAAAAATTATGCAAATTGGCCCAGCGGGGCCTGAGCGGTGCCTCCCGGCGGCATAGCCCGTGCTCAGCATGGGCTTACCGCCAGGGAGGTTAAGGACTCCCTGTACTGTGCCCATGCAGAGGAGGACACAGGGAGACACAAAGGGGCATAGAGGAGGACACATGGGGGACACAGGAGGACACAAGGGGGACAGATAAGGACACAGGGAGACACAAGAGGTACAAGGGGGCATAAAGTACAAAGGTGGCATGATCCACAAGATGCCCCTTCACCATGGATGCACCAGGTTTAGTATATATTTTTTCCCCTGGTTTTTGTCCTCAAAACCTAGTCGCGTCTTATAGTCAGGAGTGTCTTATAGTCCAAAAAATACGGTACATTTTTGTTTTGTTTATTATTTTTGTTATTTGATATGTTTAATTAAAATAATTGGAGTTTTTTCAGATATTTAAACCAAAATTAGTTATAATTTATAAAAATGGCAGATCTCTCAGACTTTCAGAGGCCAAATTGTTGGTGCTGGTATGGCAGGCACTACTGTAACAGAAACTGCCCGAATGCTTGGCATTTCAAGAGGTACTGTCTCAAAAGTAATGATTGCCTTTGAAAGAGAAGGAAAAACGTCCTCAGCACAGCACAGTTGTGGCCGAAAGTCGAAGTTGCCTGAGAGAGACCGTCGGACTCTAAATCGAATTGTTAGAAAAGCTCGCAAGACCACGGCTCCTAAAATCACTGCAGAGCTGAATGAACACCTACAGAACCTAGTTTTCACAAAAACTGTTCGTCGGGAGCTGCACAAATCTGGATTCCACGGAAGAACTACAATTAGAAAACCTCTACTCTCAAAGACAAATGTTTCAATGTTTCATGTTTAGAGTGGTGTAGAAACCACCAGAATTGGTCCCTCGAGCAGTGGAAAAATGTGATTTTCTCTGACCAATCATCGTTTACCTTATTTCCGACCACCGGCCGAGTGTACGTTTGGAGACAACCGAAAGAAGCATTTCATCCAGACTGCCTTCTACCAACCGTAAAACATGGTGGGGGTTCTGTGATTATCTGGGGTGCTATTTCTTGGAAATCCGCCAGGCCAATGATTTCCCTTCATGGAAGAATTAACAGCCGAGACTATTTAGGAATTATGAGCGACCAAGTTCATCCTATGGTTCAAGAACTGTTTCCGGAGGGGAATGCCATCTTTCAAGATGATAATGCCCCAATCCATACAGCTAGAATTGTTAAAGAATGGCACAGGGAACATTCTAATGAAGTTGAGCATCTCATCTGGCCACCACAATCCCCAGACCTCAACATCATTGAGCATTTATGGTCGTTATTAGAGATTCAAGTAAGAAGTCGATTTCCGCCGCCATCGTCTCTAAAAGAACTGGAGGGTGTTTTAACTGAAGAATGGGCTAAAATTCCTTTGGAAACAATTCACAATTTGTATGAATCAATACCTCAGAGAATTGAGGCTGTAATTGCCGCAAAAGGTGGACCTACACCATATTCAAATATGTTTTGTTGATTTTCAAGGTGATTCCATTATTTAGTCCAACCCCTGTATATGACTGCTCTTAAAGTGAAAATTAAAGTGTACCAGAGATGATTAAATGTAAAGATTCAATACTTACACGGGGCTTCCTCCAGCCCCATAAACGATTTCTTCAGCCGCGTCCAGTCTGGGTCTTCTGCGCATGCACGGACTTCCCGCACATGAGCAGAAGACCCAGACTAACGCGACTGAAGCAATTACCGGGAGTGATTGCGGCTGAATGGCAGACCACAGGAGGACAGCATGGGACTCACAGAAGAATATGGAGGCTGCCATATTAATTTCCTTTTACACAATACCAGTTGCCTGGCAGTCCTGCTGATCGAAATTGACTGCAGTAGTGTCTGAATAACACCAGTACCAAGCATATGGCTAATCTTGTCAGATATGACAGTAATGTCAGAAACACCTGATCTGCTGCATGCTTGTTCAGGGTCTATGGCTAAAAGTACCAGAGGCAGAGGATCAGCAGGACAGCCAGGCAACTGGTATAGCTTAAAAGCAGGGCTGTGGAGTCGGTACAAAAATCTTCCGACTCCAACTCCTCAGTTTATGAAACCACGACTCCAACTCCGACTCCGGGTAACCAAAATGGCCCCAACTCCGGCTCCTCGACTTCAAATCCTTAGTCTAATATTTAACAGGGCTGTGGATTTTGTACAAAAATCACCCGACTCCGACTCCTCAGTTTATGAAACCACGACTCCACCTCCAACTCCGAGTGCCCAAAATTGCCCCGACTCCGACTTCTCGACTCCGACTCCACAGCCCTGCTTAAAAGGAAATATATATGGGAGTCTCCATATACCTCTCAGTTGTCCTTTAAGTGGAAACAAATGAAGAGATCAACAATTGTATCTATCCTCCTACTCCTAAAAATGACTTTTAGATATCCCACAGTTTATGTTATAAACTTAAAGGGGAACTGAAGAGAGAGGTATATGGAGGCTGCCATGTTTATTTCCTTTTAAGCAATACCAGTTGCCTGGCTGTCCTGCTGATCCTCTGCCTCTAATACTATTAGCCATTGCCCCTGAACAAGCATGCAGCAGATCAGGTGTTTCAGACTTAAAGTCTGATCTGACAAGACTAGCTGCATGCTTGTTTCTGGTGTTATTCAGATACTACTGCAGAGAAATAGACCAGCAGGGCTGCCAGGCAACTGGTATTGATTAAAGGGAAATAAATATGGCAGCCTCCATATACCTCTCTCTTCAGTTCCCCTTTAAAAACAGCAGATTTATTGTTTTGCCTTAGATGAATGTAACTGTCGGTCTCTGTGTCTAAAAATGATCAAATATATGAACTATTGACTTTTTTTTAATCTATCCTCTCCTGGCAGAGAACTGGGCTTCCTAGAGCAAAGTATTTTATGGCTGTAATGCTGGGCATACACGGCTTGATTTTACCGCTCGATCGATTCCCCGCTCGATTCTGCAGGCGATTCTCTTCCTCTCTTTTTCCTTATCTTTTCCCATTGTCCGCCATGCAGAATCGAGCGCGGAAACGATCGGGCCGGAGTTCGGATGTGTCGGAAATGATCAATCGAGCCATCTAAATGTCTCAGAATCGAGCCGTGTATTCCCAGCATAATGCCTTATCAGTAGTCAGACTACGGGAGGTACTGATTGGAGGAAAACTATCAGTTGCTTAGCTGCATATTAACTCTTTCATGCAGAGAAAGAATAAAAGCATCACAGCATAGTGAATTGTGTGCTATTCACTGCACATACACTTGTCTGCCTCATTATGTCTCTTGTCACTGAAAGCGGACCTGAACTCTTGAACAGGACAGAAGGAAAACAGAGAGAAATTCACCCTGTATGTATTTAGAGAGTTTAGTCTGTGTAAACTCCTCCTCATCTGCGCACTGTAATTTGATCTCTCAGCTATGTCAGCTCAGGAATTTCCTTTGCCTTGGCAGAGCAGCTAATTGGTAAACGCAGGATGTTAACAATATGTCTGCCTCTATGAAAGTAGGAAGCAGATTTATTGCAGGATTTGTGTCAGCTGTAACAAAGAAGTTTTTCTTTTAAAAAAATTATGCCGTTGCTTATCTTTTAGAGCAGAGAGAACGTTCTGAGTTCAGGTCCGTTTTAAGCTTCCCTTTAAATAAGACTGTAAACTGTTGAGATAAACAATTAATTTCACTGGGTTCGGAATTCTCAGGAACAAACATTCCGCAGTGATGCGCCTGGCAGGACTAAAGATGTTGCCAGGTGTGATAAATTTCAGAATGTAAATCGGGGTGAGGAAAGATTTTACAATGGGCAAACACTGACTAAATAATGTATAAGTAAATACTGTAAAAATAAGCAATTTTATTAACCTGTAATTTGTGGCGAAAAAAAACAAGATACGGATCATTTAGGTGTGATAAGCAGTGATAAAGTTATGGCCAAATGAAAGGGAGGAACACTGACAGGGGGAAATGGCTCTTGGCTGTAAGGGTAAAATAGCCTGTGGGGTGAAGAGGGTATTTACACTGTTTTTTATCACAGTTCTTCTTTAAACAATACGAAAAAAAAGTCGGTCTGGAACCACTGAACTAATGATTACAACCAATCTTTAATTTATGGCTTAATTTAACTCTATATAAAGACATAAAGTTCTTCTGAAGCGTACCTATTGTATTGAAGTGGCTACCTCACAACAGACACATAAAGAAAGGCTTAAATATTTAATGTGCAGCCTCTAAAACGGTCCGCTGTCAATACAATCAATTGTGCTGGCAGATATAACCCTGCAGGATGTATGTTTTATTTACAAGATGCACAGCGATCCGCAGAAAACTGATTTCATTGGAATATAAAAGGGGGTTTGGGAAGTGTTAAAGGAGACCGTCACCTAAAACTATGAGCTTTGCTTTATGAGTGAACAGGATGTACACATATGTTTTCTAAAGCATATTGCACACTATTTCTTTCACTTCGGTAACTGGGCAGAGCCTAGCATCTCTGATTTCATTTGTACCATTGTGAGACTAGATTTGATACATATCTATTGAGGTACATGTAGGATAGTCATAACACTAATCTCCCTATCCATGCCTAACCCTAAACTCTCTTCTGCCTAACACTAACCCCCCCCCCCCTCTCCTCTGCCTAACACTAATCCCCCTCTCCTCTGCCTAACACTAACCTCCCCTCTCCTCTGCCTAACACTAACCTTCCCCTCCTCTGCCTAACACTAACCTCCCCTCTGTGTGGCCTAACACTAACCTCCCCTCTCCCCTGCCAAACACTAACCTCCCCTCTCCTCTGCCTAACACTAACCTCCCTCTCCCCTATGCCTAACACTAACATCCCCTCTCCTCTGCCTAACACTAACCTCCCCTCTCCACTGCCTAACACTAACCTCCCCTCTCCTCTGCCTAACACTAATCCCCTTCTCCTCTGCCTAACACTAACCTCCCCTCTCCACTGCCTAACACTAACCTCCCCTCTCCTCTGCCTAACACTAATCCCCCTCTCCTCTGCCGAACACTAACCTCCCCTCTCCACTGCCTAACACTAACCTCCCCTCTCCTCTGCCTAACACTAACCTTCCCCTCCTCTGCCTAACACTAACCTCCCCTCTGTGTGGCCTAACACTAACCTCCCCCTCTCCCCTGCCAAACACTAACCTCCCCTCTCCTCTGCCTAACACTAACCTCCCTCTCTCCTCTGCCTAACACTAACCTCCCCTCTCCTCTGCCTAACACTAACCTCCCCTCTCCACTGCCTAACACTAACCTCCCCTCTCCTCTGCCTAACACTAACCTTCCCCTCCTCTGCCTAACACTAACCTCCCCCTCTCCTCAGTCTAACACTAACCTCCCCCTCTCCTGTGCCTAACACTAACCTCCCCCTCTCCTCAGTCTAACACTAACCTCCCCCTCTCCTGTGCCTAACACTAAACTCCCCCTCTCCTCTGCCTTACACTAAACTCCCTCTCTCCTCTGCCTAAAGGTGGCCACACACCATACAATTTTTTAAATATCTGTTCAATTTAAGAATAGCAATCAATTTTTCTGACTGATTGTAACAAATTAAAAAATATGACCAATGTACCACACACCTATGTTCAAATTTTCCCCAATTATGATAAAAATGATTGGAAACTCTGAGAAAATTGCTAGGGTATGTATATTTATAAACTTACAATCCAACACACACCATACAATCTTTAGAGAAATTGAACAGAAATATCTGGCATTCCGGATCGATTTAAATCGAAAAAAACGGGAATTCCGATCGGATTTTTCAGTCGAATGAAAAAAAAGCTTTCGATTTATTCGAGAGATATGATCGTTTTCATCGAATTGCTGTAAAATCGGATCATTTTATTGTATCGTGTGTGGCCACCTTAACACTCATCTCCCCCTCTCCTCTGCCTAAGGCTCAACACACACCATACAATCTTGGTTGTTCAATCTTACCACTTTCATCTAGTATAAGAGCTTATCCAATCAATCATTCAGGTTATTTTCAATCTGTTGGCCCTTATACTACATAGATTTGGTAAATCTGTACAACCAAGATTGTATGGTGTGTGTTGAGCTTTACACTAAACTCCCTCTCTCCTCTCCCTAAAGGAGGCCACACACCATACAATTTTTAAATAGCTGTTCAATTTAAGAATTGCAATCAATTTTTCTGATTGATTGTAACATTTCAAAAATATGACCAATGTACCACACACCTATGTTCAATTTGTCCTCAATCATGATAAAAATGATTGGAAACTCAGAGAAAATTGCTAGAGTGTGTATATTAATAAATTAACAATCCAACACACACCATACAATCTTTAGTAGAAATTGAAGAGAAATATCTGGCATTCCTGATCGATTTAAATCGAAAAAAACTGGAAATCCGATCGGATTTTTCAGTCGAATGAAAAAAAAGCTTTCGATTTTTTCGAGAGATACGATCGTTTTTATCGAATTACTGTAAAATCGGATCATTTTATTGTATCGTGTGTGGCCACCTTAACACTAATCTCCCTCTCTCCTCTGCTTAACACTAACCTGCCCCTATCCTCTGCCTAACACTAACCTCCTCTCTCTCCACACCTGACGCCAGTTACCTAATATTAACGGTGCAATGTGGCACAAGCACTGCAGATATCAGCCATCATATAGCCCTGCACCATAGTAGTAAAAGGATCACATGTATAGTGCCATCCCCAGCTAGTGACGTACTGATGAGCAGGAAGTATGTTATCATGCGGTAACATGCTGCAACCTTTCCTCTGCATTGCAGTGATTTTGATACCTCCGGTGCACTGTGTCAGTGTGCAAGTCTCCATAGAGATGCATTTTGTTGTCTCAGGTATGCTTTAAATCCTATCTGTTGTTCTGTTGTTCATCCTTGCAATATAGAGAACTGAACTGAATAGATTATTATTTTCTTAAGGGGAATCTGAAGTGAAAATAAACTTATGAGATAATGAATTGTATGTGTAGTACAGCTAAAAAATAGAACATTAGTAGCACTGATATGAGTCTCCTATTGTTTTCCAGTACAGGAAGAGTTAAGAAACTTCAATTGTTATCTATGCAAAAGAGCTCCCCTGAGCTCTCCTGCCAAGCTTGGTTGGCTACAGTCATGTTTTCTAAAGCACTTATCCCAACCCGTCTCTTACTGTTTCTTGTTGCTTTAAGGTTTTACTGTCGTGAAGTTCAAAGGGTCATTAGCTCTGCTCTGTTTCATCATTTAAAATGCAGAGTGTAATTTGTAAACTGCACTGATGCAATGTTATAGAAAAAAACCATATAATTAAAAATAAAAATATGAGACCCTTTTCTTTGCTACTAATGTTCTATTTATTATCCATACCACACATACAACTCATACGTTTTTTTTTCGCTTCAGTGTCACTTTAAGTATAATGTCCCTTTTTAATGTCGGAGTATTTAACTCTGAATATATAGGCTTGTATTGCTTCCTGGTCAGCTGTAATAAAGTCTGTGCTGTGATATGAACTGCGGATTGGCTGATACTGAGTGACTATTATCCTGGTAAATGTGCTGAAACAGGCAGGACAAGTGCTCAAGCATGGGCTTCCCTCCACAGAGCCGTGTCAGCTGACCCCTCTGATTCCCGCTTTCATGTTGCCGGGTGACAGGAAACCGGTCCCAGCACCGCCTCGCTACTCTCCTTCCGGATTATACAGTTCACCGGCATGACCTAAACAAGCTATTCAGATGTCGCTCGCACTAACGGATCACAATATACACACTCTTGGCATCCTAATGAAATCACATCCATGAATTGTAATGTAATAAAATGTGCCATTTTATGAAAGGATGCTCAGGGAGCGGGTCAGTAACAATGCGGCGTGCACCATAGGAAATATCTGTGGTGTACTACTATAGAAGCCCCCGTTCCCCCGACTACTGCCAGGAACACTGCTGGGCTGCATTGGGAAGTCAGGAAATTACAGTATTTGATGCCAGGAGTCTCAACTCTCAGCTGTTCTGTCAGAAATGCTTAAAGAAGAACTGTAGTGAAAATAACATAATTAATAAAATTACTTATTTCCCACAATGCAACAAGGTTCTCAGACAGGAAACTGTCAGGACCATGGACATGACATCACACTGTGGGAGGGGTTTCTCCACAATATCAGCCATACAGCGCCCCCTGATGATCTATTTGAGAAAAGCTAAATATTTCTCATGTGTAAGGGGGTATCGGCTACTGATTCGGATGAAGTTCAATCCTTGGTTACAGTTCCTCTTTAAAGGACAACTAAAGTGAGAAGAATATGGAGGCTGTCATATTTAATTCCTTTTAACCGTTTCAGCCCGCGGGGCTTTTTCACCTTATGCATCAGAGCAATTTTCACCTCCCATTCATTCGCTAATAACTTTATCACTTCTTAACACAATTTATTGATCTATATCTTGTTTTTTCCGCCACTAATTAGGCTTTCTTTGGGTGGTACATTTTGCTAAGAATTATTCTTTTATAATTGCATTTTAACAGGATTAATAAGGAAAAAAATGGAAAAAATTCATTATTTCTCAGTTTTCGTCCATTATAGCTTTAAAATAATCCACGCTACCATAATTAAAACCTATGTATTTTATTTGTCCATTTGTCTCGGTTATGACACCATTTAAATTTTGTCCCTATCACAATGTATGGCGCCAATATTTTATTTGGAAATAAAGGTGCATTTTTTCCGTTTTGCGTCCATCACTATTTAAAAGCTTATAATTTAAAAAATGTCCGTAGTATACCCCCTTCAAATGCATATTTTGATCCCAGGGCTACCGGGGGACAGCACGGGAGCGCGTCCGCGATCGCGTGGCAACGCAGCAGAGCAGCCGCCTGGACGTGAGGATCACGTCTGGGCGGCTGAAATGGTTAAACAATACCGGTTGTCTCGCAGTCCTGCTGGTCTATTTGTCTGCAGTAGCGGCTGAATATCACCAGCATGTATGCATGCAGCTAATCTTGTCAGGGCTCATTTCCACTATAAATACAGGGAGTGCAGAATTATTAGGCAAGTGGTATTTTTGAGGAATAATTTTATTATTGAACAACAATCATGTTCTTAATGAACCCAAAAAACTCATTAATATCAAAGCTGAATATTTTTGAAAGTAGTTTTTAGTTTGTTTTTAGCTTTAGCTATTTTAGGGGGATATCTGTGTGTGCAGGTGATTATTACTGTGCATAATTATTAGGCAACTTAACAAAAAACAAATATATACCCATTTCAATTATTTATTTTTACCAGTGAAACCAATATAACGTCTCAACATTCACAAATATACATTTCTGACATTCAAAAACAAAACAAAAACAAATCAGTGAACAATATAGCCACCTTTCTTTGCAAGGACACTCAGAAGCCTGCCATGCATGGATTCTGTCAGTGTTTTGATCTGTTCACCATCAACATTGCGTGCAGCAGCAACCACAGCCTCCCAGACACTGTTCAGAGAGGTGTACTGTTTTCCCTCCTTGTAAATCTCACATTTTATGATGGACCACAGGTTCTCAATGGGGTTCAGATCAGGTGAACAAGGAGGCCATGTCATTAGTTTTTCTTCTTTTATACCCTTTCTTGCCAGCCACGCTGTGAAGTACTTGGACGCGTGTGACGGAGCATTGTCCTGCATGAAAATCATGTTTTTCTTGAAGGATACAGACTTCTTCCTGTACTACTGCTTGAAGAAGGTGTCTTCCAGAAACTGGCAGTAGGACTGGGAGTTGAGCTTTACTCCATCCTCAACCCGAAAAGGCCCCACAAGCTCATCTTTGATGATACCAGCCCAAACCAGTACTCCACCTCCACCTTGCTGGCGTCTGAGTCGGACTGGAGCTCTCTGCTCTTTACCAATCCAGCCACAGGCCCATCCAGACTCACTCTCATTTCATCAGTCCATAAAACCTTAGAAAAATCAGTCTTGAGATATTTCTTGGCCCAGTCTTGACGGTTCAGCTTGTGTGTCTTGTTCAGTGGTAGTCGTCTTTCAGCCTTTCTTACCTTGGCCATGTCTCTGAGTATTGCACACCTTGTGCTTTTGGGCACTCCAGTGATGTTGCAGCTCTGAAATATGGCCAAACTGGTGGCAAGTGGCATCTTGGCAGCTGCACGCTTGACTTTTCTCAGTTCATGGGCAGTTATTTTGCACCTTGGTTTTTCCACACGCTTCTTGCGACCCTGTTGACTATTTTGAATGAAACGCTTGATTGTTCGATGATCACGCTTCAGAAGCTTTGCAATTTTAGGAGTGCTGCATCCCTTTGCAAGATATCTCACTATTTTGGACTTTTCTGTGCCTGTCAAGTCCTTCTTTTGACCCATTTTGCCAAAGGAAGGGAAGTTGCCTAATAATTATGCGCACCTGATATAGGGTGTTGATGTCATTAGACCACACCCCTTCTCATTACAGAGATGCACATCACCTAATATGCTTAATTGGTAGTAGGCTTTCGAGCCTATACAGCTTGAAGTAAGACAACATGCATAAAGAGGATGATGTGGTCAAAATACTAATTTGCCTAATAATTCTGCACTCCCTGTAGAAATGAAGGAGGCACTCAACTGGCGTATAAACTTGCGTTTATCAAATTAGTAGCAAACACGACATGTTTCGGGGTTTCCCCCTTCCTCAAGTGTACATGCAACCTCACCAACACAGCACCTTATGAACATCATTAGACCACACCCAAATTAACAAACCCTCCTCTTCGATCAGCTGATCAACTTCTGAATTAACCCCTCGGGGTAAGTCCAAGTTCATCATTTTGGGCACTACAATCCAATGTCTACCCATCTAAACATCTTGGGGAACATAAGTGTAAGCAACATTTAGGCTATGCCCATTAACACACAAAATTTACTGAACATGCAATGCATAGACTCACTGCACCATCGATACAGATGTTTTCCACCATTTCCACTATAGCGAATCCGCATGCGTTGTCCGCATGCGGATTCGCACAGCCAATACAAGTGGATGGGCCTGTTTCCACTTGTGCGTTGTGCAGAGCGTTTTTGTGTGCGGGGAAAATCTGCACGGCAGAACCGTCAGAATTCGCTCCCCGCACACCGCTAAGCAAATCGCATACAATGTATCTGATAGGGAAATCGCATGCGGTCTTGGCATGCGTTTTTGCCCGCGATTTCGCATAGGAGGTAATGTTAATTTACACAGGCAGTGACATGGTTAAAATCGCCCAGCAACTACCCTATGCGAAATCGCATGCAAAATCGCGGGAAAAAACGCATGCAAAATCGCACCAGCATGCGATTTCGTCTGCGGTGATTTCCCCGGCGATTCCGCACCGCACAAGTGGAAATGCAGCCTCAGATCTGACAATAATGTCAGAAACGCCTGATCTGCTGCATGCTTGTTCAGGGTCTGTGGCTAAATGTATTAGAGGCAGAGGATCAGCAGAACAGCCAGGCAACTGGTATTCCTTATATGGAAATAAATATGTCAGCCTCCTTATCCCTCTTGCTTCATTTGTCCTTTATTTTAATTTCATTGGCTTCCATGGTCAGGAGCCAATGAAATCGGCTCCTAACCGGCTCACAGAGCCCTGCTGTCATAGCGACCTGCAGCAATGATTGAGCAGAATCTATGCCGAGAGTTGCGGGTCCATGCGGCGAGACGTCAGTAGGCCTCTTTTTTTGGTACCAGCAGTCTCTGGTTCTTAAAGGGAACCTAACCTGAGGAGGATATGGATTTTTCCTTTTACAATAATACCAATTGCCTGACACTCCTGCTGATCCTGTGTCCCTAATACTTTCAGCTACAGCCCCTGAACAAGCATGCAGATCAGGTGCTCTGACTGCAGTCAGACTGGATTAGCTGCATGCTTGTTTCAGGTGTGTGATTCAGCCACTACTGCAGCCGGACTGCCAGGCAACTGATATTGTTTAAAAGGAAACATCCATATTCCTCTCAGTTTAGGTTCCTTTTAAGGGACCAGAGACTGCTGGTACGCAAGTGGTTAAAGTGCTGCAGAAGATGTCAACGTTACATAAATACCATACATAATAATAACGTAGTTGGACATTAGACTATGACTATGGAAAGCATTAGATAGTGAGCATCTCTGAGGACAGTACCCTGACTATGTGCTCTGTAAGTTCTGCAGAACATGTCCCCACTATATAAATACATGATAATAATAATGTGGTAGGACATAAGACTATGACTATGGCAACGAATTAGATTGTGAGCTCAGTCAGCGACATGACTATGTATTCTGTAAAGTGCTGCAGAAGATGTCAGTGCTATATAAATACATGATAATAATAATGTGGTAGGACATAAGACAATGACTATGGTAGGATTAGATTGTGAGCTCCTGAGGACAGTCAATGACATGACTATGTACTCTGTGAAGTGCTGCAGAAGATGTCAGTGCTATAGAAATACATAATAATGATATGGTAGGACATAAGACTGTAAGATTACATTGTGAGCTTCTCTGAGGACAGCCAGTGGCATGACTATTTGCTCTGTAATGTGCTGCAGAAGATGTCAGCACTATATAAATACATGATAATAATAATGTGGTAGGACATTAGTCTATGACTATGGTAGGGATTAGATTGTGAGCTCCTATGAGGACAGGCCGTGATATGACTGTGTACTCTGTAATGTGCGCCAGAAGATGTCAGTGCTATACAAATACATAATAATTATATGGTAGGACATTAGACTATGACTATAGTGGGATTACATTATGAGCTCTTGTGAGGTCAATCAGTGACATGACTATGTAATCATAAAGTGCTGTATTAGCTGTCCAGTACACAGTGCTGACGTCTCTTGCAGTGCTTCATATAGTGTACAGTCTTGCCACTAACTATCCCTCAGAGGAGCTCACAATCCAGTTTTGGGGCACTGCACTATCTGCACTAGAAGCTGCATACGTGCTCAATCCCACCTGCTCTGCCGCTATTACACGGGAAGCCACCCTGTGTGATCCCATCAGCTATTCTTGTGCACATGTGCATGTCATTTCCTCTGGAAGCTGAACCAAACCCATGAAATGACTCTCTAATGCGCTGCAAGTCAATGATTCCAGCTAATGAAGTGTGTTAATTGCAGCTAAAGGGAAGGGTAGGAAGTGACCCGCACTAAGGATCATAAGGAAACATGAACAAGTATTTTACTGTCCTTCCCTGTACAAACATGCAGCAGCAGAGCAATTCATATGCTAACACTGCTTATAGAATGTTTCTTTTTTGTTGGATTAAACGGTCCTGAACTCAGGACTTCCTCTCTGCTCTCAAAGATAAGCAACAGCATAATAACCTTTAAAGAAAAACACATATTTGTTACAGCTGATACAAATCCTGCAATAAACCTGCAGTGCGTCTACTTGCTGTTTCATGGAAGCAGACATAGGGTTAAACATCCTGTGTTTACCAATTACCTATCTACCGTGGCAGTCAGCTGACACAGGGGAAAGATCAAATGACAACTTGTGATTAGTCACAGATAAGGGGGAATTAGACAGGTGATTCTGCCAGATTAATGTAGTCCCTGTGCAGCTCCAGCCAATGGGAGACATGGTTAAGAATGGGGTGCTTGGGGTTAGGTGAGGGGGATGCTTAGGGAGGGATGGTCAGATGTTGGCATGGAAGTGAGCCTATTACGTATGAGTGAATGTGTGATGAGGGTTAGGGGTAGAGTTAGGGTTAGGCATGGGAAGGACAGTAACTGTTTATTGGCCTCTGACGAAGCGGGGAGACCTGTGAAACAGTAACTGTTTATTGGCCACTGACAAAGCGGGGAGACATGTAAAACAGCAACTGTTTGTTGGCCTCTGATGAAGCAGGGAACACCGTTAAACTGTAACTTTTTATTGGCCTCTGACAAAGCGGACAGACCTGTGAAACAGTAACTGTTTGTTGGCCTCTAATGAATTGGGGAAAACCATGAAACAGTAACTGTTTATTGGCCTCTGACGAAGCGGAGAGACCTGTGAAACAGTAACTGTTTATTGGCCTCTAATGAACCAAGCAGTCCCTTGAAACAGTAAATGTTTATTGGCCCCTGACAAAGCAGGGAGACCCATGATACAGTAATATAGGGGCAAAACAATCACCGATCTCCTGTGCATTTCTTATTTGCTTGCACTGGCAATTCCTTTACATGGTTGATGTATCCTGAGTCTCCTGCTCTGGCACACAGCCTTTGTATTTTTGGGGAATTTGACAATAAAATATGCATTTTAGTCCCAATGTTATACGCCTGAACTTCTGGAAACAATGTTGTCCAGTGAGCGATAGCTTGAAAACTTGGCACCCTTAAAAAGGAACTAACCCGGGATCAGTAGCCATTATTCCCTTTACCATGATAAATCTTTTAGTTTTCTCGAATAACTCATCAGAGGGGTCTTTGTAGCTGATATTGTGGTGAAACCCCTCCCACAGTGTGATGTCGTGACCATGGTCCTGACAATTTCCTGTCTGTGAACCTCGTTGCATTGTAGAAATAACAGCTTTTTCCAAGTGCCAAGCAAGCAGTATCTCCCTCTTTGCATAGAACTCTCAGTAATGAACATTCCGTACAGATCATCTGGAAGAACTAAAGATGTCACCACCAGGGTTAGATTTCAGAATGTAAATCAGGGAGAGGAAAGATTTTACAATGGGCAAACACTGACTAAATACTCTACAAAGGAATATTGTAAACAATAAGCAAATGTATTTATTTTGTTATTTTCACTATAGTTCCCCTTTAAACTCTAATGAAATGCTATGTATATATATACAGTGTATATATATATATATATATATATATATATATATATATATATATATATATATATATATATCCTATAAATATTGTACAAATTTATAACTGCAGACTATTTGACTTTTCAAGACTGTGCCAACAAAACAATGGGTACGAGGTCTGAGGTATTATTCATAACATCCAGAAGCCCTTCTCAGTAGATTACATAAACTGATCTCTCTATGATAATGTGATCTCTATGGGTGGTAAGAATATCTCACAACGTCCCGCGGCCAACCACTGACCCAAGAGGGCATACTGAGTTACATGAGGTCAGAGACACACCACCGACTCATGAGTCAGACAGCGATGTGGTTTCATCTGACAGACACACTGGACAGATAGTGCTGCCTACATGAAAAGGAAAATAATATAGCCATAGTCATTTATACAAACATGAGGTAAGGAGTAGAGGCCCACTTATAAATGACAGCTTGGATGCTTAGTAATGGTGTAGTCGGGGGTCGGCATTACCATAAAGGCAACCAGGGCAATTGCCTCAGGACCCTCCAGCACTGCCAGCCCCCTTCCCAGGCCCCCCCCCCCCCCCCCCCCCACACACACACACACTTTTTCCTGGTCCCTGAGTACCTGCAGTGTAGCGACTCACCTGATACAGTAGGCCCACTCTCCTTGATATGTCCATGGCTCCGTGCAGTCCGGTTTCCATCCTCTCAGCGTGCCTCTCCGATGTGACCTGGGGCATGCTAAACTGCTATATGTAAAAACATATGCGGGATCACGGAGGAGAGGCGCCCCTGAGAGGATGAAGATGGGAGTGCAGGGAGCCACAGACTAATGGAGGTGCATGCGTCGCACGGAACAGGTGAGTCGCTACACTTCAGGGGTCCTGGGGACCAAATAAAAGTTGTAAGAAGTCCTGTGGGGGCCCCTAGTGGGATGTCAGGCGAATTTGGCAGCCCCTAATGCCAATTTGGGGGGGGGGGGGAGGATTTAGACAGAGTACACCCACCCCCCCGAGTGTACAACAACAACAACAACAAATAACATATGTAAAGCGCTCTTCTCCCATAGGACTCAAAGCACATAATCATGGCTCAGACCAGTAAATGGTTGATTGGTAAAGAGGAAGAATTCTATAAGTCTGCAAATGCCAGGCTAAACAGGTGGCTTTTCAGTATGGATTTGAATACCTCAAGGGATGGAGCTGTCTTTACTGGGTGTGGTAGGGAATTCCAAACGGTAGGGGCAGTATGACAGAAAGCTCTGGTTCCAAAAGTATTGAGATGCACTCCGGGAATGACCAAGTGTAGCTGAGCTCAGGAACTCAGCTGCAACAGAAGATATGTCTCAACAACACTTACAATCCTGATTCCATACATACCTTCTGTTTGCACAGCTCCTTTCACTAATAGCGTATAATTCTACCACATTAGTTATTAGCTAAGCAAAAAGTTTTAAGTTACACCATGAAAAGACTTTGATGATTCACTGTGTTGATTCACTAAAGCTCAATAAGGATGTTGTATGGTACACATTAATTAGAACAGCGTACAGCAACTCATTACAAGCCTGATTTTTTATGCTAACCAGACGCCATATGACTCTCGCACTGCTTGTTATCTAGTGTGACTGTCTGACCTAATTGGCAGAGCAGGAGAGCTTTCCCAGGTGCTGAACATACTATGCGACTAACACAAAATGTTCTGCACCAATGGCACGAGGTTCCTCACTTGAGCCATATCAGCTTCTGTTGGTAGACAAAGAGGCTGTTGAACAGTAAGAGACCCCACAAATGTGCAGGTCCCCCTCAGCTCTGTTTACTACCACTCTATGCCTATCAGCAATAAGAGTGCTCAGCTGGGGGAGGAGGGGATTGGCAAATTTCCCCCGCCCCACAAAATACCATGTCCACTGCCATTGACAACAAGAGCTCTTAGGACAAGCTCCATGCTGCCCTCTGGAGCATCTGGTAATGAAGTCCAGGGGTTTATATTGCTATTTCATTGGCCCTCCACAAGGTTCACCTCCTTCCCATGTTGAAGGTCATGTGGACTGGTTATTATTCTCGACGGAGCATCTGCAGAGGTGGAAAATGTTCCCTCCAAGTCAACGTGCATGAAGAACAAAATATATTTTTCATTACTTATGGTATTTTCTTCTGAGGAGGTAAGTCGCTACCCTTCTCATCTACATAACAACCACTAGTTACATATCATTCATGGCCACTCCACCAGTGTTAGTACAGTCCTTACCCTAAGGACCCTAAGGGTCCCAAGTAACGAACTTATTCTGGAGAGCGAATGAGCAGCTTCTGCACCAACAGACCTGGGACGGTTATTTTGCTGCAGGCTCTGGCGGTGGTGGCAAGCCATTGCAACCCACCTTTGTGAGTATATTACTTACACAAGTGATCTTATTTAACTCCCTTTGTCCAACAATACTGCACCACTGGGCTCCTAGTCTCTCTCATCCCACAGATAATTGGAGGTTACGGGTAACCATCAAGGATCGACACTTTTCCACCATGCAAATGATCATGGTCTTTTATTTTCTCACAGGCCTGTTTTTCTCACAAGTCCAGTCATCACCACTTACTTCAGAAAGAACAAATCAGGCCACAATAGTCAACCCAGCTCCATTCTGCTGAGTCATCCCTCTCCACGTTTAGTGAAAGTGCCTATCAAACATGATGTTCTTCGAATGTCGACACCAAACACTAGTGTGAACGCGAGCATTACTCTTCTCCGCAGGCATTTTGCCAGCGATGGGAAAACACTGATGCCTAATTCTAGTGTGAAGCTAGCCAAACAAGCATTGGTTTCATGAGACAATACTTGGCAAGTTTATAATCTCTCTCAGCACAAGTCTTTTGGAAACAACAGACTACAAGGAGGCATTAACTGGATCAAATTCATTTGGTACAAATTGCTTACAAAAATGTAAAATGTCTTTGTTTTCTACATTACAATCTCCATGAGGATGCTTATACAGTATAATCTCGTTATAATAAACTCGGGTATTGTAAACCTTCAGGTATAGTAAACTACCTGTCCAGGTCCCGGCCAATCTCCATTAGAAGTCTTTGGGAGTAAGGCCTGGTATAATAAAACTTCTGTTATAGTAAACATGGTTTTTGGGCCCTACATGACGCTGACTCTGGATATAGTAAACAGTGGGCGACGCATGCGTCGTATGTCAGCGTGAAACCCACGATTGGCTGCTCTCTTCAGGCTGGTTGCAGGCACGATGATGCCTGATAACATTTGTAAGACAAAATGGATGCCAGCGCTGGATAAACAGAACTGAACAAATAAGTACCCTGGAGAAAATGAGGAATAATGTCAACCTAAACAAGAGGAAGCAGTGTTACCACGCCCACTTTGCAATCACCGATAAAAGTATCGTCACCGTCCTCCCTCGGGACTCAACTCACTCCTGGATATCTCTTCCCTTGTTAGCGATCATGTTCCTGGTAGCATGTGTAGTGCAGTACAGGCTACTTTCACTTGTAGTGCAGATCAGAGTGGGCCTACTTGCTGCAAAACTAAAGCTGGTCACTAACCATACAATCTTTTTCATCCAGTTTTACCAAATCTATGTAGTAGAAGGGTACACTGAGTGAATATATTGAATAGATAATTTAGGCAGTTACCTTATATTACATAAAAATGGTAAGATTGGATGAAAAAGATCGTATCATTAGTGGCCAGCTTTAGGAGAGTGGAGAGGAGAGTGCTAAGTTCTCCCCACAGAGATATCGGAGCCACTCGCTGGTTCAGGGTCTATGGCTAAAATATTAGAGGCAGAGGATAAGAGAACAGCCCGGCAACAGGCATTGCTGAAAAGCAAATAAATATGGCAGTCTCCATATACCTCTCACTTCAGGTTCCCTTTAAATACCCATATCTGGCTGGCAAAAGCACCAACTCCAAACAGCAGTGTATTGACAGATCCCGCGCTCACAGTCCATTCATTCCGTATTGTTCATCATTTATTTCTAACTTTATTATGCTACACTTACTTTTTTCTGCCTCACTTATGCTGATCAATTTCTATTGGATTAACATTTTTTAATGTTATTTATTAGAGAAAAAAAATGCTTTCAACAGTGAATTCAATATCCTTATGCAGCACATATAAAATGTTCAGTAAGTGCTAGCTAATGAAATATGATCTGTGATTCGCACATTCCATGAGACTGCGGCATTTCCTGTTCAATGGATACCTTGAAGACGCATTCGGTGACTTTACAATGCTAGCTGGCCTGGCTCAGGTGTCCTTGTCTTATTGGACCTTTTACTTAAAGGACAACCGAGGTGACATGTGACATGATGAGATAGACATGTGTATGTATAGTGCCTAGCATACAAATAACTATGCTGTGTTCCTTTTTTCCTTTCTCTGTCTGAAAGAGTTAAACATCAGGCATGCAAGTGACAGTTTCTGTCCGGGTCGGACTGGGTCAGACTATAGCATAACCCTCACTGCTAAGGAATTACAGCCATAAAACACTTTCCTGTCAGTAAATGACTTCTGAGAGTAGGAAAGCGATAAAAAGAATCAATAGTTCATAGATTTAAGCTCTGGCATACTTCAATGCACGTGTCATTGAAAAGAGACAGTGAAACAGTAAACACTTAAAAAACTAATTTAAATATAAAATAAAACCGTGGGATAAAAAGTCCTTTTTAGGAGAAGGAGGAGAGATGCAATTGTTTATCTCATCAGGTTATTTTCACTTCGGATGTCCTTTAAAGGGAACCTGAGGTGAGAGGGAGATGGAGGCTGAATATTTATTTCCTAGTAAACAATGCCAGTTGCCTGACTGCCCTGTTGATCTTCTGGCATAAGAAGTGTCAGAGTTAAAACCCTGGAACAAGCATATGGCTAATCCAGTAACACCTGAGTAGGTGGAGTCAAAGTACCTGATCTGCTGCATGCTTGTTCAGGGTCTATGGCTAAAAGTATTAGACACACAAGATCAGGAGGACTGCCAGGCAACTGGTATTTTTTAGAAAAAAATAAATATGGCAGCCTCCATATCCCTCTCCCCTCGGATTCCTTTTAAAGCTGAATACCAGTGATTTTGTTTTTGAGGCTATGAACACACTAGGCAGAAACACTAGCGTTGTGGAAAACGATGCAAGTCTAGGGGCCGCATGTAAAAACGCATATACAGTATGTGCCATTTAAATTGTGTGGTTTTGAAAACGCACAACTGGCTGCATAATTTTCTAGAACGCATATAAAATGAACATAATGTATCTCAATGGAGACGCAGGGGAATGCTTTTTTACATTAGTTTTTTTTAAAATTAGGTTATGATATTTTACTCTATTGATTAGGGGAATTAATAAAAAATGCAAACACAAAACGTAAAAAAAAATAAAAAAATTTAAAAACACAAATGCATACAAAAATGCAAAAAAATACAAACACAGTGCAGAAAACACATGGTTTTCTGCACTGCCTAGTGCGATCCCAGCCTGAATGATAACACTCCTACCACTGTACCAGTGGGTGACGAAAGATGTACTATGAAACAGAATGGCCCTTAAAGTGGATCTGAGATGAAAAACTAACTATAACAAGTAAATTGTCTATATACTGTATCTTATGTACAGTTTAGATAGTTTACATATCAAATCTGTCTGCATACTGCTTTAATAGAATATTATTATTTCTTCCTGTGATACAGTGACAGCAGCAATGTTGTTTGTAAACATTACACAGAGGCAGGCTTATCTGCATCATCAGCACTCAGGCTGTGAAAAAAAACGAATCCCCCCTCCTCCTCCCTTCTCTGGCTAGTAATACCTCCCCCTCCTCCTGCCCAGACTGAGCTCCCATGAGCCCTTGCTACTGCCAAGGCT
This sequence comes from Hyperolius riggenbachi, assembly GCF_040937935.1. Classification (NCBI taxonomy): domain Eukaryota; kingdom Metazoa; phylum Chordata; class Amphibia; order Anura; family Hyperoliidae; genus Hyperolius; species Hyperolius riggenbachi. Next base: position 528,588,967 of record NC_090647.1, read on the forward strand.
CTCTGAAAACTGTGGGCAGGGCTTGTTTAGTTTATAGGGAATTAGAGTATTAAAACAAAAACAAAAAAGTATTTGGCTTGAGGAATGCCCTATAAACAATAGGAAAAGAACACAATTGTGCAATGAGTAAAAGTTCATCTCGGATAGTGGATCTGAGGTGAACTTTTACTCATTGCATAATTGTGTTCCTTTCATATAGTTTATAGGGCATTCCTCAAGCCAAATACATTTTTTGTTTTGTTTTAATACTCTAATTGCTTATGAACTAAACAAGCCTCGTCCACAGCTTTTCACAGTGCCTTGGCATTTTCAGACAGTAGCAAGAGCTTATAGGAGCTCAATCTGGGCAGGGGGAGGGGGAGGAGGTTACTAGCCAGAGATTTCAGAGGCAGAGGGGAGGAGGAAGGAGGAGAGGGGACTGCATTTACACACAGGCAAGCTTATAGCATCTCCGGCTCTCAGCCTGTGACAATGTGACAAACAGAACATGGCTGCCCTCATTGTATCACAGGAATAAATATTCATATACTTTTGAAGCTGTTTGCAGCTAGATTTGCTGTGTAAACTATGTAAACTTTAGATAAGATATATAGACAAGTTACTTGTTATAGTTAGTTTTTCATCTCGGATCCGCTCTAAAGGGGAGGTCCAGGATACATAAAAAGTAAAGATCCACTTACCTGGGGCTCCCTCCAGCCCCTGGCAGCCGTCCTGTGCCCTTGCCGCAGCTCCGGTGGCTCCCGGTCCCCTCCGGTGCAGATGCCGACCTTGTCAGGTCGGCATCTGCTTGCACTTCACCATGCGGCTCACTGAGTTGCACTGACGTCATCCGTACTGTACTGCGCAGAACTACTGCGCCTGTGCAGTACAGTCCGGACGATGTTAGCGCGACTACGTGAGCAGCACAGTGGAACGCAGTAGGCCTCTTCTACCGGAGCTGCGGTGAAAGCACAGGGCGGCTGCCAGGGGCTGGAGGAATCAGGTAAGTAGATTTTTGCTTTTTAAAACGATTTTGGATGTGTCCATTAAAGGGTACCTGAACCCACAAGTGACATGATGAGGTAAACATTTGTATGTACAGAGCCATTTCTGCATACAAATACGCTAAGCTATTTTTATTTTATTTTACTCCCTGAAAGGGTTAAACATTCTTGTATGCAAATGACAGTACAACAGGGTAGAGCTGCCCACTGTATTTGCAGTAGTCTATCTCAGCAGTGGAAGGAGTTGGACTTGGTCAGGTGATCTGATCTGTGCTGCTAGATAATGCCAATTTACTATCATATGCAAAATAGGATGCTGAACTAGGGCTTTAAAAAGAACCCGAGGTGGGTTCTAAGAACGCTATCAGCACACAGAGGCTGGGTCTGCATATCCTGCCCAGCCTTTGTTGCTATACATTTCCCCCCACAGGCCCCCCTGCGCTCTGCTTGCCCCCCATAAATTAAACCGCCGTGCTGTCAGTGCACAGCGTGTCACAGCCGGCTGTTTAAATCTGCATCTGTCAGTCTCTGCTGCTCCCCTGCCTCCTCCATAGCTCTGGTCCCCACCTGAGTCCCTTCCCTCCAATCAGCGGAGGAGGGGTAGCGGCAGAGACTGACTGTGAAGAAACGCGGAAAAGACGCCGCATGGACGCAAGATGAGGCGGCTGTTTCCGCGTCTGGCATAGAGGAACGCAGAGAAACCGCCACGTCTGACGCGGCGGTTTGTACGCATAGGCCAGCCTCTCTCATTGAGGTGGGACGCGGAGGAAACGCCGCACGCTCGGACAGCGTGGCGGCGGATTCCGCATCCCATACGGCAACTACATTACAACACATGACTGGTGTGGCTGGGACTGATAGTCCACACTGGTTTGGGAGGACGCGTGCGCGCGCAGAGAGGCAGGGCTTTTATGGCAGTCAGAGGAAGGTCAGCTGACATTTGCAGCATCTTTCATTGGTCCAGCGATTAAGGGAGGTGCTGGAGAGCACTGAAGTATATATACTGGGTGCTGGTCATTCTCTGGTTGTCTGGCGTTGCGATCACTACGTGGTAGCACTCAGACCTTGTCTGTATCTGTGTACTAGCATAGTTTCCAAAGGTGTTGACGGCCAAGGATCTCACACCTTAGCTTTAGGAATTTGAACTGTATTATTTGTTATGACCTTCTGCTTGCCTGACCATTCCTTTGAACTCTGATTCTGTACCTTGCTACTTCTAATCTCCTGTTGCCAAACCCTGCTCGTTCCTGGACTCTGTATTTGCCTCCTGATTCTGTACCTTGCTACTTCTGATACTCCGTTGCCAAACTCTGCCTGTCCATTGGATTCCGTATCTGTCTCCTGAATCTGTACCTCATCTGTCTGTGTGTTAACGACCTGGCTTGCCCGACCTCGAGAACTGGCCTTACTGTTAGAGGCAGTTCCCAGACCTGTTAGTGACACCCTCACTGGTGTCACTCACACTCTGTCCTTCCTACTCTCAGCCTAGCTCCTCCCTCGGGAGAGTCTAGGCCTACGGAAGGAACATTCCTCTGTGTGTACTCAAAGTATTTCTGTTGCATAACACTCACTCGTTACTCAGGTGTCCAGAGGTTAGAGTATATATCTGATTATCGGTGATACTGCAGATCACCAATAATCGGGTATATTCTGCATTCTCGGTGATACTGCAGTTCACCGGTAATCAGACCCTCTCTGTGTTACACCGATCGTTACACTGACAGATGCAGATGTAAACAGCCGGCTGTGACACGCTGTGTGTCGACAGCTCGGCATTTGATTTATAGGGGCCAAGCAGAGCGCAGGGGAGCCTGTGGAGGGAGCAGTATAGCAACAGAGGCTGGGCAGTATATGCAGACCCAGCCTCTGTTTGCTGATAGCATTCTTAGAACCCACCTCGGGTTCCCTTTTCTCTTTAAAGAGAACCCGAGGTGGGTTTGAAGAATATTATCTGCATACAGTGGCTGGATCTGCCTATACAGTCCAGCCTCTGTTGCTATCCCAAACCCCCCTAAGGTCCCCCTGCACTCTGCAATTCCTCATAAATCACAGCCACGCTGCTGACAAACAGCTTGTCAGAGCTGGCTGTGTTTATCTCTATAGTGTCAGTCTGCTGCTCTCCCCGCCTCCTGCAGAACTCCAGTACCCGCCTGCATCCCTTCCCTCCCTGCTGATTGGAGGGAAGGGACGGGGGCAGGGACCGGAGCTATGCAGGAGGCGGGGGAGCAGCTGAGACTGACACTACAGATGTAAACACAGCCTCACAGCATGGCTGTGATTTATGGGGGGTTGCAGAGTGCAGGGGGACCTTAGTGGGGTTTGGGATAGCAACAGAGGCTGGGCTGTATAGGCAGATCCAGCCTCTGTATGCAGATAATATTCTTTAAACACACCTCGGGTTCTCTTTAAAAGTATAACATTTGAGTTTTAGAAATGACAAATAAGCATTTTTGTTCAGGAAAAGACATAAGTAATTCTTGTGCATCATTTATACACGGGGTGACTTCCATACGGGGACACACATGGAAATAATCTTGGGGAACACTGCTTGAAAACACCATTTCCGATTACACTACGGCGTGCAGCCAAGACAAATTACACTTAATGACAATCCTTTCCCTCTCAGCGGAAATACGAACAATGGAAAGTCACACAATGGGGAGACACTTTCACACACCCACTGACACTCGATCACGGTGTAACGTTATGTCATCCGTACAGCCGCTATTATGTGGCGTTAGCATGGAGTATGTGGAGCTTAAAGGACCACTATTGTGAAGAAAATTAAAATACATGTCAACACAATCCAATAAGAAGTATGTTTCTTCCAGAGTAAAATGAGCCATAAATTACTTGTCTCCTGTGTTGCTGGTCTTTGACTAGTCCATGATCTTTGACTAGTCCATCTCTTCATGGGGGATTCTCAGTATTTAATTTATTCTTTTTAAAAACACTCACTGTAAAGGATCTATACAAAGAAAAAGGTCCCCCCACCTGTTTTCACACTATTCTGGCAGTTGAGACTGCGCAACCGTCATTCACTAAGTGCTTTTGAAAATAAAGAAAACTCTGAGAATCCCCCATAAGGAAATAGACTAGTCCAAAACCTGTCAGATTTCTACTACTTACTGTAAGCGACAGCAACATAGGAGAAAAGTAATGTATGTCTCATTTGACTCTGGAAGAAACATACTTCTTATTTGTATGTGTTAACATGCATTTTAAATTTTAAAATTTTTCATATTGGTCCTTTAATATTCACTTTTAACAAAACCAATTAATAAAGTAGGCAATGAACTAAGGCACTTGATCCATATATTATTGGTGAACATGAGGTTCCTATCACACAAGCAACAGACAATATAATCCCATCAAAACGCCATGCAATTTCATTTCTATGGAGGCTTTCACACTGTTACATTTGCGCTGCTATTACTTCCAAGGGGCTAACGTGCGGCATGCAGTGCCTTACCGAGCGAAGCGTGGCCTGTATGCTGCACTGCACGTGTTGCATCACAGCGGACACAAGTGTGCCCCTTGCTATAGTTATCTATTTGCTGTGTATCTCTGAAATCTTACCTTGCCTTATTTAAGGTACATACACAGTCACACGTCTGATTTTTCCAAACGACCGGTGTGTATGTAACTTTAGACCTGAACTCAGAACTTCCTCTAGATAAGCAACAGCATAATAACCTTTTACAGAAAAAACATTTCTTTGTTACAGCTGATCAACATCCTGCAATAAATCTCCAGTGTTTCTACTTCCTGACTCATGGAAGCAGACCTATGGTTAACATCCTGTGCTTTCAAATGAGCTTATCTGCTGTGGCAGTCAGGTGACACAGGGGAGAGATCAAATTACACTTATGATTAGTCACAGATGAGGGAGAATTAGACAGGCTAAACTCTCTAAATTCATACAGGGTGCATTTCTCTCTCCCCTTCTGTTCTGTGCAAGAGTTCAGTTCCCCCTTAAGTGACTTACGTCTCTACATAATAATAGGAATGACTGCAGACATCCCCGGTTACTCACTTTGGCCTGAGAGTGGTTGTATCTGGATCTTCTTGTCTTCTCGCCTCAGTGAGGGTCTCGGTAGGATTCTCCATATCGCCGTCAGTGAAGGGGACCGGGCTAAACTCTCCTGTGTGTTCCGTGTCACTGGTGGGATCGTCTTGTGTCTGCTCCTGCAGGCTATTTATAACCTGTGAGTCCTCATGTTCCTCGCAGGGGTCCGGCCTGCTGGGAGGCTGCTTTCCATTTCCCGGGGAAGCCTTTGCTGAGAAATTGAAGAGGTTCCCTATAAAATGGAAAAAGTTCTCCCTGGATTGCTTCTCGCTGTCCAGAACTCTGACGTTCTGCCGGAATTCACTGTCCTTCTCCACGTCAGGCTGGGAGCTGCTCTGTTGATGGGGGCCGGGGGAGTCATCTTCCTTTACCTGCACAAAAATAAACAGGGTCACATGATCTGCAGTAAACAATGCATAGTGTACATAGTGTGCTCACAGGCTGAAACCTAAATCCCACCCTTAGGAGGCCATACATTAACAGATTGCCCCCCCCCCCCCCCCCCCATGTGCCCAAATGATAGATCCCTCTCTGAACAGAACCTGATCAGAGAGGGGTCTATTCCTGCCACGCGCTACACGTAGATCTGAACCTGTTGAACCAATGATATAGTTCATTGCACCACAACAGACTTAAGGTGGCCATACACTGGTTGATTTGCCATCAGATCGACCAACAGATAGATCCCTCTCTGATCGAATCTGATCAGAGAGGGATCGTTTGGCTGGCCTTATTGCAAACAGATTGTGAATCGATTTCACTATGAAACCGATTCACAATCTGTGCAGTTGCTGCCGCCGACCCCCCCCCCCCCCCCCCCCGCATACATTACCTGATCCGGCCGCTGTCTCTTATCCGCGATGGGCTCCAGGGCTACAGCTTCACTTTGCTTCCTGCCGGGGGAAATTTAAACAGTAGAGGGCGCTCTACTGTTTAAACTTCCTGTCGGGACCGGAAGTAAGTGAAGCCAGCCGGAGCCCAGCGCGGAGAAGGGACAACGGAGAGAGCAGGGACACACGCCGGCGGAACAGGTAATGTATTGCCGCTAGCGTCGGTCGTCCGACATTCGAACGCCGCTATCGACGCACTATCGATGCACTCCCGACCCGCCGGCGATCGAGCGAAATCTTCCGCACGGACGGATAGACGGGAACGATCGATTTCAGACGTAAATCGATCGTTCGGTCAGCGTTTGCGCAACAATTTCACAGCAGATTCGATCACAGTGATCGAATCTGCTGTATATCGGCTGGAAAATTGTTTATTGTATGGGCCCCTTAAAGGTGCCCATACATCAGACAATCGACCAAAAGACATCTCTCTTTAGATACGATTAGGGATTTGTCTCTTTGTCGTCAGGTCTATAGCCACCTTCAGCCAATTTTAACTTTTCTCTGCAGAAAAACATAAACAAAGAAGAAACAATGAGAGACAGTTAAAGGCACGTACACATGCCTGATTTATTCAAATGACTGGTCGTCAGACCTGCCCGCGTGGCGGCTGTCCTAGCGACAGTTTTTTTGTGTGTCCTAGCGACAGTTTTTCTGTGTGTACAGTCTGTCGGCAGGCTGATAAGGCTGGTTTTGACAGATCCGCTGCTGACAGACTGTACACAAAGGAAAACTGTCGCTAGAACGGCTGCCCCGCTGGCGGGTCTGAAGACCCGTCGTTTACTGGAATCCGGCGTGTGTACGCGTCTTTTTTTTTTAAAACAAAAAAAGGTTTTATTGATCAGTAAAAAAAAAAAAGGAATGTCATGGTATACAAAGGTACATTCTGGGCAACAATCATAATACAGGTTAACAAATTGATCTGTCGTTGAATGGCATTGTAGTCAATACAGGGTATTCCACACTTATACTTACATAGTTGTAGAATAGAACAGCAACAACATGCACATTTTAGATAAACGGGTGAACTCCATACCGCATTTGAGGGTGTAAATACATGTACATGTTGATAATATATAATGCTAAGACTAAGAAAGTCCACTTCTGACGGATATTGTGACCTATAAGTGCAAAAGATATTCCTACACATCTGCAGCAGTTAATTAGTGCAGCTAGAATCAGGACCTGTCTTTCCATCTATCCCAGATTAAGTGAAATTGCTTCAAGCGATCACGATGTTGATATACCAGTTTTTTATAGGGGAGACCCCTGCTTATCCTCTTCCGCCATAAAGTAAAAGAGGGGGGTGAGGTTGCTAAGCAGCCCAGTGCTATTTCTTGCCTAGCTGCGAATAGGGTTTCATGGATAAATGTTTTGACATTTGGTTGTAAACCCTCGTCAGAGATAATACTCAGCACACACAAAGTGGGGTCGAGTGTTACTGGGCAGCCCATTTTGTCATGTATAAAATTCACCACTTGTAGCCAGAAGGCTTTAACGGGCGGGCACTGCCATATCAAGTGGAGAAATGTAGGAGACTGAGATCCACATTTGGGACAGTTATCTGAGGCATCTCTTTTATATTTAATTAGTCTACCTGGAGTGAGGTACGCTTGGTGCAGTATATACACCTGCGTGGCTCTGTCTTTGATACATATGGAGACTTTTTGGGGTGCTTCCAGTGCATCTTCCCAGTCATCATTTTGCAGTGTTAATCCCATTTTGGACCATTTTTCTTTTACTGGATCCATATGATCCATTGCACCGCTCGACACCATCTCCTTATATAAGTCACCAATAAGGTGTTTGGTGGGGCCTTTTTTAAGTATTGCAAGGAGAGGGTGTGGAGCAATACATACTTGTACATTTTTAAATTGCCTATTAAAGGCGTGCTGTAATTGAGTGTAACGGAACTGCTGAGGGGTAAAAGATGGGAACTGCTTTTTAAGATTGGGTATGGATATTAATTTCCCCTGGTCTACTATTTGTCCCAGAAAATGTATTCCCGCTCTCTTCCAGTATAAAGGATCTGGTATTGTAGTGAATTCAGGGAGCTTAGGGGGTATTCCACAACGGGGTATGTGGATCGTGTTTATGAGCTGGGTACATCATACTAGCCTGTCTCCAGGTATTATGGGCTTGTACTAGAATAGTGTTTGAGGTGTACTGGGTGTGCCTTACTCCACTAATAGTATCCAAGGCTACGCTGTCTTTGGTGGGGTCCAAGCTGTATCCCAAGGCCTCAGCGTTGTATAGTCCACCTGTTACAAACCAGGGGGCCATATGCTGCATTTGGGCCGCAAGGTAATAATGTTGCATTGAGGGAAGAGCAAGGCCACCCATATCTTTGGGATTAATAAGCAAGGAGTGCTTAATTCTAACACGTTAATTGTTCCATACAAATGAAGATATGAGTGAGCGAAGGCGCTTGAAAAAGTGCATTGGAATGTAAATAGGGGATTGGTGCAAGATATATAGGATTTTGGGCAACAACACCATTTTAACCAGACTAATTTTACCTGTAATTGATAGATACAGCTTGGACCAAGTTTTGCACTTGGATTGGACCAATTGTATCAGAGGGAGGACTTCTGTGTGTAAGTATGTGGAGGGAGGCAGACTAATTTGGACCCCAATATACTTAAAGGATTGAACTATACGAAGTTCATGGTTAAGTGGGCGGATTTCGACAGAGGGTCGATCTATATACATAAGAACCGACTTGGTTTTATTAAGTTTAAGACCAGAATAATAACCTGACTCTTCAATAGTGTCTAGGGCATTGGACAACGACTCTCCAGGGTCAGCAAGGTAGAGGATCGTGTCATCGGCATAGAGCCCTATCTTTTCCTCCGTGTGTGCAGTGGAAAAGCCACAAATCTGAGGGTGGGACCTAACACGGCATGCCAAGGGCTCAACAGCTAGAGCATACAGTAGAGGAGAGAGAGGGCACCCCTGACGTGTGCCTCGTTTTAGGGAGAAGAGCTCAGAGATCCAACCATTTGTACATACCCTAGCCTTGGGGGACTCATAAAGCAAGTTCACCCATTTACAAAAGGATTCATGTGTACGCGCCTTTAGATAAAAGCTTCAAAAGACTATGCTGCCCAGGACTTTATAAAGTCGCAGAGCTCAAAGAAGCTCTTTTGCATAGATAACAACTGAAGTTTCTTAAAGAGAACCCGAGGTAGGCAGATGGGGGGCAGATGGGACACAGACATGTTCTCTGCCTCATGACATGCCTCTGTGTCCCCCAGACGCCACTCTCTGCCCCCCCCCACCCCCCACCGCCGCGCTTTAGCCGCCCCGAGATTGCCGACAAGATTTGTCACTATCTTGGAGGTAAACACAGGGGAGAGGAATTCCCTGTTCAAAATGCCTCACAGGGGCGTTCCTGCAGGGTCTCTGGAGTTGTCATTGGGCAGCTCTTTCTCCCTGGCTGCGCCCCCTGCTTCTCCCCCGCCTCCCTGCAAGCTGTGAGAGACACACAGTCGTGCAGTGTCGTGACCCCAGAGGTCACAAAAATGAAAATTGGCCATTGCAGCCCACAGGAACTGCAGTATTTGCGGCTACTTGATCCACTCAGCCCCCCAGATCGGGTAGCCTACTTTTTTTTTTTTTTTTACAGCGTCAGGGGTTTTGTCGCGTCTGTCGCTCGTTGTGATTTTGCTCGCCATTAATGCCACGCACCCAACCGACCATGACAGACTGACATCTTACAGCATGTCCGGCCGATAAATGTGACCAAATTTGGCCTGAAATTGCTTGGGTCGTCAATCGGGCATGCACTTGGCGGCACCGATTTTCATCCGGTTCGATTATAATAATTGAATCGGATGGTCGATTGGCCCCTAAGTCGCCTGATGTATGGTCATCTTAAGGCTTTGTTCACATTGCGTTCGGCTCGCGTGTCCATCCACATTGGGCTGTTTTTGAGGCGCCTTTTTTTTCCGATTCCCGGCGCTTAGGTGGGTGATTCATTTTTGTGCTTAGCGGTTTTGGAAGCGTTTTTGCCGAGCGGTTTTGTAATTCACTCTCTGACGCAAGTCAGGAAGTGAACTCTTTGACCCGGAAAAGCAAAAATTCAATGTATTTATTCTTAAAAACACGAACGCAATCGCTACACAAAGCGATTTTGTGAGCGTTTTGCATTCCTCCTACACTTTCCATTAAGGCGGAATCGCCTCAAAAATGTTACACGCGGTGTCTTTTTAAAAAACCACATGCAGGCAAAATAACGCCGAAAACACCTGCAGTGTGAATAAGTCCTCAGAATAAGTCCTCATAGAGATATTTACACTCCCCGTCTCGGTGAAGAGTTCTTTAGTAGTTAAATCAACCAACAAAGTCCTCTAAAAACCTAATTTATTTCCATCAATATTTCCTTATTTTATTATTTGACTTTGAACAGCTTAATCGAGTTTCTCACTTAAAACTTCCAGGCTTTTTTTTTTTTTTTTTCAGTTTCCTAAACTAGGTTTTTAGAGTCCAATTACCATTAATTAAGAATTTGTTGAAATGGGCTCAGGCATCATTAAAAAGTGCTGTTTGTGATTGCAGAATAATCTAATTACATTAAATCAGTTTGTTAAATCTCTTTATTATGTTGATGCAGTATTGAGTTTCCGTTGTACTTGTAATGAGAACATTTGGAACGGACCATAAAGTAACACATGGATACATGAAATCAGTACAATATGGTGTCTGCTGTGACTGAAGTACACATGCTTAATCACTGTCACCTTTGGCTTGTCAATCGCTAGGGGGACATGACAAGAGAACCAGAGTTGCACAAACACGGGTGGCAGGAAAACCAACGGGGAGCCAGTGAGTGGCCCTTATGAATTGCATGACAATTGCAAGGGGTGTGGTTATAGGGTGGGAGGGACTTGTGGATGCAGCACAAAGTGTTCAGAATGCCACGGAGGATAGAGCTGTGTACCCTAATGGAGAAAGGTATCGATTAGGGCCAGGAACAGCTAGGACTAGGCATCTGAAGCAAGGCCAACCCCAACTAGGTATAAGTACAACAAGCATCTGTGCGCCCTACTTGTAAGAAGTGCTATTCAGTGTTGCTTGCAAATTTTCACCTAAGTCATTTTCGCATCGAAAATGCAGTTTTCGCGTTCTTTTCTGCAAAAATAGACTACATTTTTGGCGTTTTTGCCCTAATAGCAAATATAAAAACAGGTGCCATATTTTCGACTAAATAGCAATTTTCGAAAATAATTGCCATATTCGAAATGTGTTTTGCATGAAAACGTATAGAAAGTAATTTCTTCTCTCCCCATAGTAGGCCTTACAGAAAGCGAAAAACGCTAAACTAATTTTTTTTTTAAGCGAAAAAATGCTAAATTACTCGAGCATATTTTGAAAATTGTATTTATTTTTGCGAAAATAACGCAAAAAGAATATCAGCATTTTCGCTCATGCTGCTTTGTGGCCCTAGGCCAAGAGTGTTGTGGTTCCCCTTTCCTGTGCCGCAGCGCCCCTCCCATTCCATGTGCAGCCCCCTCTTCCATGTGTATCATCTATGTACAGCAGCCCCTCCCATTCCATGTGCAGCCTCCTCTTCCATGTGTAACATCCATGTACAGCAGCCCCTCCCATTCCATGTGCTGCCCCCCTCTTCCATGTGTATCATCTATGTACAGCAGCCCCTTTCTTTCATGGACAGCTACCTTGAAATAGCACACTGTGCTTGAGAAAGTTTAGAGAAGTCACAGATGCTATCTTCACACCACCTTCGCAGCTCCTATAGCTATTAGAAACCAGGACAAACTAAAGAAAAAAAAATCTGGCGCTTGGTGCTCTTTAAGCACTTTTGAACAGTTTGGAAATTAATGGAAGCTTTTTCAACTGCTTGGGAGTTCTTTCTGGTCCCATTTATCAGCCATAGGTGACTGTTTAACGATCAGCCAGTCAGTAGGTGACAATGCCTTTCTCTCTTCATGGGTGAGCAATGAAGGGAGAGACGGCCAGCGGTACGACGATACGTGTTTATGAGCGAGTAGTGGGAGCGGTGCCTCTCCCGGAGACACCAGAGGTCCCTGGAATTGAGGTTTATAGATCAATAAACCGAATAAAACGGACAAGCCTGTCGCTTTTACACGCCACGACTCCAGACTCACTGACACTAACAACATTGTCTTGATAAATCTCCCCGTACACACTGTGCTGGGTGCCGGCTCTATTCTTCCCAGAAATCATCTTTATTGGAAATGGTTACATTTGGTCTGGCTTTTTTTACACTTTACACTTCTGCTAAGAAAAGGAAGCTATTTTGGGAGAAAAAAAGTAAGATGTCGTTTTGTAGGGAAGTTACAACAAACGTTCAGTTAGTCGGCATGAACTAAATCGTCCTTCACTTGATTTCATCTTGTTAATGTTCTACATGCCTAAATAGCCTTGTTTTACTTATGAATATTATCATCTAACCTAGCAATGTTGTGTCATATAGACCAGTGTTTCTCAACATTTTATTGATATATACCCCTTTTAAAACCCTGTACACACCAAGTACCCCCTGGCATAGTAAACATTATCACAAGTACCCCTTGACAAATATATATTTAATCGTAGTACATTATAATTGGTTCTAAACAATTTCCAAGCATTTACTATTGCTTTTAATTAGCTAAAATACTGATTTGGTGTTGTTTAAATAAGATTTATCATTTTCTAAAACTCTAAATTTGTTATTCTTGGTTAAGTATATCAAGCCCGAGTACCCCCTGGATCTATCAGAAGTACCCCCTGGGGTACGCGTACCGCATGTTGAGAACCTATGATATAGACCACCCTTTTTTCCTGCAAGGTTGCACAATATAACACTCGATCCTCACCATGGGTGTCAAACTTGAATACAATGGGGGCCGAAATTGAAAACTGCAACCAAGTCGCAGGCCTACCTCAATGACTAGTGGCCAGTGTCACCTCCTTCCCTTATAAATGTATCTGGTATCTAATGCTCCTCCTACTCTCCCCTATACAGCTCCCTAGTGTCTAGTGGCCCTCCTCCTTCTCCTATACAACTCTATGGTCTCTAATGCCTCCTTCCTCCCCTATATAGTTGCCTGGTGTCAAGTGGTCTTCCCTCCCCTATACAGTCCCATGGTGTTTAGTGGTCCTCACTCCTTCCCCTATACAGTTCCCTGGTGTCTAGTGGCCCTCCTCCATCCCCTATACAGTTCCCTGGTGTCTAGTAATTCCCAGCCACGCATACGCTGACGAAGCTCGAAAAGGGACAGGTGTAACCTGTAGGTGGGTGGGGTCACATCCTGCACCTGCGTTGAGTAAACCCAACAGGCTGCAGCCTTATCCCCACCAGCAGGAACCTACACACACAACGCTCCCAGGTACAGCCTGTTATAACGTCTGGGTAGAACAGCTGATGGGAGGAGTAGTTGGCCTCATTCTCCTTCAGATCAAGTCATCAGAACGAAGGCAGCACGTAATGACTGCCGAAGTGACGAGATAACCCGGGGCTGATCTGATCCACAAGTTCTATGGAATGTTGCTGATAATAGGATAAGACACTTCTCTGGTGGTCTAGAGCAAACCAAGCATAACGTAAAGTGGGGAATCCACTTGAGGGCCAAATTTAGCCAGATTTGGCCTGTGGGCCAGAGTTTGACATGTGTGCTCTACACTGTCATGAGACAGGCTAGTCGGACCCTACTGATGATGTGGTGTTGCCGTAGTAATCCTGGTCAGTATGAGAGAAAGCGTAGGTTTAGATATATGGTGTATGTGCTTGGCTGATGGGCCAATGGGGCGAAGCTACCATCTGTGGCACTATGACTTAATTCCTCTAAGTTAGAATGCCTCCTAAATATGATGATGCCTCTTTGTTAAAAAAAAAAAACCCTCCTGGTTCCCGATTCTTGCTTTGTCCCATCATCCCTACGCCATCCTTGGTTGAAGTTATTCGTCCTGCAAGTTCTTCGGTATTCCCCGGGCAGCTCTTTAGAATTAATTGGGGGCGCGAATAGTTGAGATGGCTGCCCACTGAGTGCCAAAGAGCTCACAGGACTGACGGGTCAGACCAAAGACTGGGAACTGGGAAGACTCTATGGTATCCAAAGCCTTCCCTATACTCAGGTATGAATCAAACCACTTCAGGTTTCCTTTCAAGGGTTACCTAAGTAAAAAAAAAAAGCAAAAAAAAAAAAAGCTCAAAACTGGCCAGTCGTAGCCAGTTGCAAGCTAATGGGCATTGAAAAAATGGGTGTATCTATACTTACCTGGGGCTTCCTCCAGCCCCATGAGGATTGTGGGCTCCCTCGCTGTCCTCCCTGGCCGCTCCATTGTCCCAGGATCATCTCTGACATCTTCTTACATTGTCTTGTTCTGCTCCTTTGTAGCCTGGCCGCGCAGGCACAGACCACTATGACTGCCCCGTACTGTAGAAGATACTGGAGGCGATCCTGTGACAACAGACTGGCCAGGGAGGATGACAAGGGAGCCCACGGTCCTCATGGGGCTGGAGGAAGCCAAGGTAAGTATAAACTAGGCACAGTGTACCATCTCAGGTACACTTTAAGATTTCCTTTAATTGATTATCTGAACAATCCTTAAAAAATTACTACCGTTAGATGAAACCGCAAAATATAATTCTGTAGCAATAATAATATGAATCCACACAGAAGCGTACTACACCAGAACTAGCACCAGTCCCTGAAGCTGGATTATAAAAGCCCCCAACACCGGAAAACAACCTCAGCTGCGCCAAGCAACAAGCGACCCGACAGGTTCTAGAATTTCCATTTTAAAAACCTTCCAGTATAGCAATATGGAAACAGCAGAGCTACTTTCAGAATATCCACAATCCAAACCAGTGACTGATTACCTCAGCATGAGCCAGTAATACCTGTAATGTTTCATAAAAGGCTCCAAGTGGCCTCAGGCTACGAAGTAACGACACTGAGAAATAGCAACCTTGGCATACACAGCAACATCTCTCCCCAGCAGGGAACGATCCCAGCGCAGAAGTACAGTCTGCCGCGAAGTCCTTCATGTGTTTTCCCGCCCGTTAGAGAGATCTGTCGCCTGTGCACGGCTGCGGCCTGTCTTGGCTCGGGTGAGGCAGAATCAGCCCGTATCCCTCTCCTGTGCCCGGCGGTGACTCATCCGCTACACCGCGGACCTTGCCAGATGCGTAACTGAGACTTTATGATGCATTGTTACGCTGTGTGCCAGGCTTGTCCGCAAATGGAAATTAAAGCTAATTAATTCACAGCTAATGCTCCGATGTGGGAGACATCCGTTTAATCACATCGCAGAGCGAAACAATAACTCTGACCTGAGCTCACACTAAACTGGAGGAGGTCCAAGAGAGGGAAGCACCTGACCCTGAGAAAATATGCTCCGAGCACCCAGCTGTATGCCAGGCCCAGACCTAACTCAATGGCCTCAATTCACTAAGCATTCATTAATGCTGAAAACAGTTGATTTTACCGATCACCTTCCCAAATTCCAATTCACGGAACCTGTTACCGTGCAGAAAATTAGAATACCGACTTGTGAGGTAAATTATAGACTTGTGAGGTAAATTACCGACTTGTGAGGTGAGTTACTGAATTTTGAGGTAAATTACTGACTTGTGAGGTAAATTACTGACTTAGGACCTGTACACACTGCTGCACTTTTAAAATCGCATGCGATTTTTAAATTGCAAGCCTTCATGAGAATAGGAAAAGCGCATCGCACCAGTGTGTACAGGTCTCCACGATTTTCATTATTTTTCAAAAGACCTTGCGATTAAAAAGCGCGGCGCAAGCGCAGCAGTGTGTACAGGCTCTAATGAGGTAAATTACCAACTTGTGAGGTAAGTTACGGACTTTTGAGGTAAATTACTGACTTGTGAGGTAAATTACTGACTTGTGTGGTAAATACCTCAAGAAAGTCAAGAAATTACAATTCACAAAGATGAATGCATTCAGTAAATTCAACAAACGTGTTTGGTATTTTTCTCCAGCTCTGACCAGCCAGTATCTCTAAATATCTCTATCTCTCTTTCTATGTTGTAACATTGACAGGCAGCCAATAGGGAGAGACACACAGCCCTGCTTCTCACCCTGATTTGGTGAAACCCTGAAAAGTGGGACTTCACTCTGGCAGACCAGGGGAGGGAGACAAATGTGAGGATTTTCTGCATCCTTTTAGATTTGAAAATCTGTCTCCCGTTATACAGAAGAGCTCCCCCTGGTGGCTACAGTACATCTAAAGGGAGGGATGTTGGGGGTGCACTGGACAGAAAACCCTGACGCTAGCGGCAATACATTACCAGTTCAGCCGGCGCTTGTCCCCTCGGTCCCTTCTCCGCGCTGGGCTCCGGCTGGCTTTACTTACTTCCTGTCGGGGGAAGTTTAAACAGTAGAGCGCCCTCTACTTCCACCGACAGGAAGTAAAGTGAAGCTGAAGCCCAGAGCCAGCGGAGACCGGGGGACTCGCGCCTGGCCGGATCAGGTAATGTATTCAGGGGGCAGCGGCAGCTCCACAGATTGTTTATTGATTTCATAGTGAAATCGATTTAAAATCTGTTTGCAGTGTAGGCAGCCAATAGATCCCACTTTGATCAGATTCGATCACAGGGATCTATCTGCTGGTCGATCTGGTGGCAATCGACCAGTGTATGGCTGCCTTTACCCACTGCAGTCCTCCATGCAAGCTGAGCTACATCATGGCAAGGCCGAGGTGTGAGGGTGCGGTGCGGAGAAGTTGGCCGTGGCACCTTTGAATGAGTGCAGCCGTGGCTGGGAACAATTGCACAGCAGAGACATGTGGCAGATTCTACAACCAAACTATGCCCTCATCCCTCGCTGTCGATATGCTGATCAGAAGAAGTGTCTGGCAATGGCAGATCTGTGAAAGAACTGGCACTATCAGAAGGGCTGGTGAGTGGCGAGTAAATATTACGGCTGGACGTTGGGTGGAGCCGCAAATAGTAAAATATCGGTAATTGAAGACACTGATATTTTACTATATATTACCCTAAACCTTACCCTAACCTTAACCATCCTTTCTGGGTGCCTAACCCGCCACCTAATGCCAAACCCTATCCCCCCTGTAGGTGCCTAACCCTACCCCCTCACCTAATGCCTAACCCTAACCCCCCCGTAGGTACAGTATAGGTGGCAACATCTTTAGTCCTGTCAGGTGCAGCTCTGTGAAATGTCTGTCTCTAAGGAATTCCGAAGCAAGTACAAAATATACCTGGTCTCCCAGAATGCTCTGGGAGAATTCCGCATAGCTAAACAGACTAGGCTAAACATCCTTATGGAGGGTGGAGCTACATACCAATATACAACAATATTTAGATATAGGAAGTGCTTCTGATGCTGAGACCAGGAAAATTACCATAAAGTAGGTATCCTAGATAATTCACTGCATTCTACTGAATGTCACTACAGTGCCTCTTTGAAGTGGGCCTGAACTCTTGCACAGGAAAGAAAGAAAGCCTAGAGAAATGCACCCTGTATGTATTTAGAGGGTTTAGCCCAGGGGTCTCAAACTCAATGTACCTGGGGGCTGCAGGAGGCAAACTCAGGATGAGGCTGGGCCGCATAAGGAATTTCACAATCGCGGCGCATCACCGCCTCTGCACGCCCCTCTCACTCTTCCTTCACAGAGAGGGGCGGGGAGAGGCAGTGATCCGTGCAGCGATTGACGTCAGGAGGGGCAGAGCTGAAGCTGAAAGTTCTGCCCCTTCCAGGAAATGCCGTCGGATTGCCCCCCGGGCGATTTGGGGGCTCTGCAGCCCTCGTTTAGCGATGGGGATGCGGCAGATTACTTGGGAGCACTGAAGCGAACTATTAGGAATCTTTTGCCGGCGAGGGCCACAAAATATTGTATCGAGGGCCGCAAATGGCCCACGGGCCGCGAGTTTGAGACCCCTGGTTTAGCCTCTCCAATTCCCCCTTATCTGTAACTAATCACAAGTTGTAATTTGATCTCAGCTGGCTGCTTCGGCAGAGCAGCTAATGGGTATGGCATGTCTGCTTCCATGAAAGGAGGAAGTAGACACGGTGCAGATTTATTGCACGGTTTGTATCAGCTGTAACCAAGAAATGTTTTGTTTTAAAGGTTATTATGCTGTTGCTTATCTTTTAGAGCAGAGAGGAAGCTCCAAATTTCAGGGCCTCTTTAACTCCGTCCCGACCGCCTAACGCCGATCAGCATCGGGAAGGTGACAGCTCCAGGTCCGCCTTACACTGAAAGGCGTCAAGTCCTGGGGCTGGGCTTTGCATAGCGCGTGCATTCCCGCTTGAATGGCGGAGCGGAGCTCGCCGCTATTAGACTGTTATACGTCATCTATTTACATTGTACAACACTGCAATCTATGGCAGCACTGTACTGGGGACAGCCGTGTCACTCGGCTGTCCCCTAGAGAGGCTCCGATCGCAATCCCTTCTCATAGGCTGATGCCTATGAGAAGGGATCATCCTGATTGGCTGGCAAGGGGTGGGAGGGGAATAGTGAAAATAAATAAAAAATGTATACATTTATAAAAAATAAACACTATTAAATTAATAATAATAAAAATAACAGCCTGCAGCAGTGATCAGAGCCCACCAACAGAAAGCTCTGTTGGTGGGCAGAAAAGGGAGGGGATGATTCGTTTGTGTGACTCTGCTGTGAGCCATCATAGCTGCAGAGCACCCTTTTGTAAAAAATAGCCTGGTCACTAGGGGGGTGTAAGCCTGTGGTCCTTAAAGAGAACCTGAACTGAAAACAAAAGTCAAAATAACCATACGCAGGTCATACTTACCTCCTGTGTAGTCCGCTCCTCAATCTCTTTCTCCTCTCCTGTGTCCTGTTTGTCCACTGTGATCAGTGGTATTCTCCGTCCTCCATCTTACAAATGGCTGTTACCCCATAACAGCTTCTTAGTCAGCACACTGTTAAACTGTAATATCGCCCACTTGAGCCATAGGGAAACATGGACATTACCTTGCACATTCAGTTGTAACTGACATCTGCTGATACATAACTGACAGCAACGGGTATATTTCAGTTCTGACAAAATATTGTCAGAACTGGAAGGGATCACTGTAAAAAGAAATTGGTGAGCTTCTGAGAGGAACCGACGGTGAGGTTACTTTTTTTTAATATTCATTTGCAGCTACGTCATGTGTTTATTTTAAATAATTTTCCTTGCTTCAGGTTCCCTTTAAGTGGTTAAACATAACTGCAAAAGAGAAGCAGCATGGACTCCCCATTGTAATCATTAGCCAGATGTAATTTGCAGAGACCGCCCCTCTGTCTGCGTTTCTGGACCTCGGCCAGTCCTTCATATAGAGACACGTCAGGAATGTTACAGCGAATTAACACAACAGCTGCGTAAATTGTCAGAAAGTCTGATAACTTGTTCACAGTATTCACATCCACAGCAGATGACAATGAAGACTGCTGATAGCTGAATATTAATGATGAGGTGTGGTTTCTGATCCAGTGATCAGAGAGGATGTATGGAAAAACATGTTGGATACAGAGAGTAACTGTATTTCCATATGCCGGCATTACTCAGCGTGTCCCACTCTCCCAGGGATAGGAGAACATTTACTGCTGTACATGGATGTTACACATGGAAGAGGGGGCTGTACATGGAATGGAAGGGAGGCTGCTGTACATGGATGTTACACATGTAAGAGGCAGCTGCACATGGAATGGGAGGGGGGCTGCTGTACATGGATGTTACACATGGAAGAGAGGGCTGCACATTGAATTGTGGGGGGGGGGGGGGGGGGGCTGATGTACATGTATGTTACACATGGAAGAGGGGGCTGCACATGGAATGGGAGTGGGCTGCTGTACATGGATGTTGCACATGAAAGAGAGGGCTGCACATTGAATTGTGGGGGGGCTGCTGTACATGGATGTTACACATGGAAGAGGGGCTGCACATGGAATTGGGGGGGGGGGGGGAGATTGCTGTAAATGGATGTTACACATGGAAAGGGGGCTGCACATGGAATGGGAGGGAGGCTGCAGTACATGGATGATACACACAGAAAGGGGGCTGTACATGGAATGAGAGGGGAGTTCTGCAGCACAATTGACAGTTGGCCAAAAGGCAGAAAAAAGTGTACATCTGGCTTTGCACACTCTACATGCTGCCATGGTACCTCAGGTACACATCAATGGTGCCCACTACCTGCCTTATTTCAACTTTCAAACATATTTCTTAAAATCCCACCATTTGATAGTGATTTCCTAGCTGCTGATCCGAATCAAGCTGTATATGTTTGTGCCGTGCCCTTGAAGCGGGTTTCTGTCACACAGTCCGCCCCCTGTAACAGCGCTTGCTAACAAGCTGCTAATGTAGAGGAATTTCACACGCAGACTTAGACGCTTTGATTAGTAAGTCAGGTTTTAAGGTATTTGATATTCTTCAATATACATAAAACATGCACTTGGCCCACGGCAGTGTTCTGCAGATGTGTAGAGCGATTACGCTATAAACCAACAAATTACAGGAATAACAGGAACATTCAGCTCAACAACATCAGGTGTGTTTAAGGTGGAAATTTTTATTTTATATATCAAGTGGCTGTTAACCCACACTAGTGATTTTCAGCCTTTTTGCCTATCATGCCTTTGTTAGTTTTAGTGCCAAGCGTCGCCTGCATATTTATATGCTAAATGTCCTCTTTTCCAGGTTTACGTTGTGAGATCTTCAGCATTCAATGGTGAGCCAGGAAAAAAAACAACCTGCGTCCTGTTTATCCACTGTGATCAATGGAAATCTCCGTCCTCCATTTTGAAAATGGTCATTACCCCATAACAGCTTCCTGGTCAGCACACTGTTAAACTGTTATATCGCCCACTTGAGCCATAGGGAAACATGGACATTACCTTGCACATCAGTTGTCCTTTCAGTTATAACTGACAGCAAGTGATATATAACTGACAGCGACTGATATGTTTCAGTTCTGACAAAATGTTGTCAGAACTGGAAGGAATGGTTGCAAGAAGAAAACGGTGAGCTTCTGAGAGGAACTGACAGCGAGATTAGTATGTAATATTAATTAGCAGGAACATCATGTGTTTATTTTAAATAATTATACTTGGTTCAGGTTCCCTTTAAACAAAGCTGATGCTGACTGGAGCATTCCGGTGAAAGCTTTGGTAACGTTATAGGAGGGGCAAAGCTTGCTCCATATAGAGTGTCCCACTTAGGGCCGGCTCACAAGGGCATGTAAACGCGGTGGCTGCAGCGTTCGCCATTCAAGCACTGACCATTAAAATGAATAATGTCATAAGCCACTATGCCCCTTACTGACAATAAACAAGCTGGGAGGATGAAGTAAGAATTTAAAGGGTAACTTGAGTGAAAAAAGAGCAATTTAACTTACCTGGGGCTTTCTCCAGCCGTCTGCAGTCCTTCTGTGCCCTCGCTGTCATTCCATGACCCTCCAATCACCCGAAGCACCCCTCTGAAAGCTGGTCAGTCGCGGGCTACTGGGCATGCACAGTCCCGGGCCACGCACTTCATGATCACCCTCCTGTAGACAGGAGCGTTCATGCACAGTAGAGATTTTATGTACTGCACAACCACAGAACGCCACTATGCACATGTGTGCGATCAGAGGGGCGTGGCCTAGGGCTGTGCACACGGCTGGCAGAAGGGTGCTGCAGCTGAACGGAGGGTCGCGGAATGACGGTGGAGACACAGAAGGACTACAGGCGGCTGGAAGAAGCATAAGGTAAGATAAACCGCTATCTTTTTATTTTCAGTTTAGGTTTCCTTTAAATAATCCATATTGGTGTTCAAGTCATTTAACCCTCCAACTGCGGACCTCGGTGTAAACATGATCAGAGCCAAAAACATTTACTAAGTGTGGAAACTATAAGGCCCCCTTTACACTTGCATTGGAATTCCGCGTTGATTTACCCTGTTTTACCACAAGGTAACGCAACGGCAATGCAAGGCAATGGGGCCAAGCACACTTACCACGTCGCAACAGAAGTGCCTGATCGGCCGCTGAGCTGCCACAAAGTCAACAGCGCGTTACTGTTAGACTTCCATGGTGACGCAGCGGTGGCAGAAGCAATGTAAGTCAATGGGCAAGGCAGAAATGAATAAACATGTTGGAGGCAACACTGGGGAGCACATGCACAGAACGGCATGAATATGATGGGGAAACCCAGCAGGAAGTACATCACTGGGCAAGGGACAGAGCCGGATTTACAGTTCAGGAACCCGAGGCACAGGCATTCTTGCGCCTTAAACTCCGCCCCTCAATTCAGGCCACACCCCCATATTAGGTTGGCATCCTCCTACCCTAAGTAGCCACATTTTCCCCAGTATTTGTTAACTCCATTAATCTAGGTAGTAGGTGTGCACCCCCCCCCCCAATATAGGGAGCCAGGTGTGTCCCTACCCCCGTATTAAGTAGCCTCCCAGTAGGTAGAGGGACATTTGGGGAGGGGAGCCACCTCTCCTAAATAAGGCTCCTGTAGGCATGTGCCTACAGTGCCTTATGGTAAATCTGACAATGCGGCCCTGGCGAGGGAGGTGCGGGTAGGGGGCTTGTGGCACAATGCATATGACGGTGCACTCTGCCGCAGGGTCATACATTAGGCATTTTTTGCATTGCTAACGCATAGGCCAGCTGTAAAACCGGCCTAATTCCAGAAACCACTAGAAGCGATTTCTAATCGCTAGTGATTTGAAAAAGCTCTTGCTAATGCAATGCTATTGGGGATTTTTATAAAATCACATCGCTCAAGTGGGATCGCACCCATAGCATTACATTAGCAAGAGTCTTCAAATCGCAAAGCGCTCAGAAAATCGCTCCTAGTGGGTTTCTGACCTAAAGAGGGCTGAAAAATAACCACATGCCCAGTCATATTATGTGTGCATCTTATCTGAAAGCACAGAAGGACTATCACATGACCTGGCAGATAGAGAGCAGCCCAGCATTGTAGCAGCTGCTATTCATTTCACCAGGACAGCGATCATGCCAACCAACATCGTACCAATACAATATCTGCACTGTCATGTATTCTATGCCTGGATATTATGTACAACTGTTTGTTCCTCCTATTGTACAGCACCTCGGAAGATGATGGCACTGCATAAATGACCAATAATAATAATGTATATAGTGTGTCATGTGAGGCTGAAGCTTCAGCACCTGCACAAAATACCAGTATGGAGGATAACTGGCTTTGCCCTGCGGCTGTACTATACATAATACTGTCACAAAGAAGCAAGGGATTATGGGAGATTTCTCGCTCTCCAGGGTAAGTGAAGATACAGATCAGGGTGTGAAGCTGTGTGCTCAGGACAATTGATTCTGTTATTGAAAACTGATAACCTGCAGTGTCCCCATAGCTTTACAGTCAAGAAAAATATCAGGTTTAGTAATATGTGTTATATGCCTTTCCTCTCTTTGGTTATACCTTTATTCCTGCAAGGATTACTAGGGGCCACTTCCCACTGACCTATTACATTATTTGACACCTCACGTCCAGAATGACAGCGGACAACTTTCTTCTGGTATTTAGAGACACCAGAATCGGTAAAGCAGATATCTTGGGTGAATACTACTTATTTATATTGTTTACACCAGGGGTCTCAAACTCAATGTACCAGGGGGCCGCAGGAGGCAAAGTCAGGATGAGGCTGGGCCGCATAAGGAATTTCACAATCGCGGCGCATCGCCGCCTCTGCCCGCCCCTCTCACTCTTCCTTCACAGAGAGGGGCGGGGAGAGGCGGCGATCCGTGCGGCGATTGACATCAGGAGGGGCAGAGCTGAAGCTGAAAGCTCTGCCCCTTCCAGGAAATGCCGGCGGATTGCCCCCCGGGCGATTTGGGGGCTCTGCAGCCCTCGTTTAGTGGCGGGGATGCGGCAGATTACTTGGGAGCACTGAAGCGAACTATAAGGTATCTTTTGCCGGCGAGGGCCACAAAATATTGTATCGAGGGCCGCAAATGGCCCACGGGCCGCGAGTTTGAGACCCCTGGTTTACACTCTCCCTAATTGAGTTGTTTGGGAGGATCTGCTGCCTATTAATGTTTTTCAAGGGGGCACTCCACCTATTGTTTTTTGGGAAATCAGTGGTACTGTATATGCTGCTTAATCATGCTGTTTTGGGGCCTAATTATGATTTAAGCTTTTGGAAGCAGTTCCTGAGGAAGAGAGGTATTTACACTGTATTTTATTACATCTCATATAGGTTTATTTATATTTTTCTATCGGCTACTTGTAATCCCCTACACAGCAGCATTTGGTATGGCAGAAGGAGGGTTGCACTCTGAGTCCTATCACTGCACAATGCTACTACATAACAGTGGGAGGAGCAGCATGACTCATCGATAAGCTTCCACTGCCCAATCAGAAGTCGTCCCCCACTACCCCATCCCCCCCCCTTCCCCCCGGCTGTGCTACACAACACCACTCCCTCCAAAAACAAAACATATTGGATGGAGTGGGTGCTAAAAGTGTAATCCTAATTTTGTTGTGGTTTTAATAAAAAAAATGCATGTTCTCATCTGAATCATGATTGGTTGCATACCTTTACTGTGTCTCTATGAAGTCACATTCCTAACATATTCCACTTTCTACCTGTAGACTAGCACCAAATCAAGAGGCAGAAAGTGGGAGCATCTGAGGAATGGGACTGTACAGAGATAAAGTAAATGTAAGTATGTGGATAATTTTGCTTCAGAAGAGTGCGGAAAAATAGCTTTTATTTAGTAAAGATGCCAGCAGCCAGGTTCACTTTAAAGCGGACCTGAACTCAGAACTTCCTCTCTGCCCTAAAAGATAAGCAACAGCATAATAACCTTCTAAGAAAAAAAAAACATTTCTTTGTTACAGCTTACAGAACTCCTGCAATAAATCTGCAGAGGGTCTACTTCCTGCTGTCATGGAAGCAGACGAAGGGTTAATCCTGTATTTACATATTAGCTGTCTGCTGAGGACTGTAGAATTTCTGTGCTGACACAGCTGAGAGCTCAAATTACACTTATGATTACGTGAAAATTAGGGGAATTAGACTCTTCTTTCTAAAACATACAGGGTGCACTTCTCTCTGTTTTCCTTGTGTCCTGTGAAAGAGTTCAGGTTCCCTTTAAGCTGAAGCATAAAATGCACTGATTGTATAGCGAGTTGCAGACAGAAGCTGAGGTTTATGGAGTGTGTAGTGCTCTACAAAGCTCTGCGCTATAGAAACAAGCATGATTCATTTTAAGGGCATGATTAGCAGTGATTATATAGTATTACTATTATAATTGTTATAGTAGCATAAAGCAGAGATAAGACAGTCTATAAACCACCTGCATACAGTCTGTGTGCATTGTGTAGGTGTGTATGTATGCTGACCCACCTCCTCTGATTGGCCGGAAGATAATCTTTCTTGGATCGTCGAGTTTGTGTTGCTGTTTTTCTCCGTTGGTCTAGAAAACAAATACATTTTTGGGAATTATTTTATTGCCATTTTAATGAAAAATGTTTTTTGCTCCATCTAAGACCACTTTATTATTTTGTATTTATATCATTCAGTAACAACAGAAACGTCTTATGCCTCAGTCACGTGCGCACTGCCGTACAGGAAGCGTGTTACCTGATTTTCTCCATTTGCACATGCACAATGCTGCCGTTGCCATTGACTTTTATTGCCTACTGCAGTAAACTTCCCAGGCTGTTCTTTTATCTCAGTCTGCAAGCGATAAGACCTAGATCTTCAGTACAGACCTTCTGTAAACAAGTTGGGAACCAGATCGACCATCAAATCTGATTAGAGAGGGATCTATTAGCTGGCCACACTCTGCACACAGGACATGGTCCATACTAATGCCGCCTCCTCCTCCTGCCCAGCCCCAGGTCTCCCTCCATGTAATGTGTTTCCCCCGGTAATATGATATGTACCCACCATACTCACCTATTCTCCAGCACGCCTTCTCCAGTGTCCCGAATCTTCTCTCTATCGCTACCAGGGGTACCTGTACCCCGTGACTCGGTGGCATGTGTGTGACGACATACATGGCATCAGATCATGTGGTATAGACGACTAGCAGGTAGGTGAGCCGGGGGAGGGGGTACACATTACATTACTGGGGGGTACACATTACGCATGGGTGGAGACTGGAGTCAGTTGGTCGTCAGAGAATTCGTGATCTTTCTAGTGTGCAAATTGATTGGTAGGCCATGTTGCAGCATCTATCACTGGCACATTCAATCATTATGATCAAATCTGCCAGAGATTGCTGCCA
The DNA here is from genome assembly GCF_040937935.1 of Hyperolius riggenbachi. Lineage (NCBI taxonomy): Eukaryota > Metazoa > Chordata > Amphibia > Anura > Hyperoliidae > Hyperolius > Hyperolius riggenbachi. The sequence goes on from NC_090647.1 coordinate 528,615,137, forward strand.
CAAATCTAGTTATGTATGGGCACCTTGACACTGATTAAAAATACTGTTCAGACTAACAAGCTTCCTGGTTGAACATAATTAAATTATTATGCAACACAGCAGCTTCCAGTAGTAGCTAAATGTGAAGGGGGGGGGGGGGAGATTATAGAATTGTGATTTTCAGAGAGATTACATTCATTTAGCCCAAAGGCAGGCAGGACGACTATATTGGTAATAAGAACAGTACAAGCTACTGATCATGTTAACATGCAGTACAACCTATGATTAAGTATTTCATTTTATTAGACATGGTTGCCCAGGTTTTCAACAGGTTTGCCTTAAAGGGAACCTGAAGTGAGTAAAATTATTTAAAATAACCACATGACTTAGCTGTAAATGAATATTACATACTAACCTCATTGTCAGTTCCTCTAAGAAGCTTACCATTCTCTTCTTACAGTGATCCATTCTACTTCTGACAATATTTTGTCACAACTGAAATATACCAGTTACTGTCAGTTATATATCAGCAGCTGTCAGTTACAACTGAATGTGCAAGGTAATGTCCATGTTTCCCTATGGCTCAAGTGGGCGATATTACAGTTTAACAGTGTGCTGACCAGGAAGATGTTATGGGGTAATGGCCATTTTTAAAAGGAGAGGACGGAGAATTCCATTGATCGCAGTGGACAAACAGGACACAGGAGAGGAGAAAGAGATTGATGAGTAGACAACACGGGAGGTAAGTATGTGTAGTGTAGTGTAGTGTAGTGTATGTTTATTTTGACTTTTTATTGTCAGTTCAGGTTCTCTTTAAAGAATAATAAAACTTGGACGAGAGGGTTTCTTGGCAGGGCTCTGGCGTCAATACAAAAATCACTCCTCAGATTATGAAACCACCAACTCCGAATCTGGCTTTGACTCCAGGTAACCAAAATTGCTCGGACTCCGACTTCACAGCATTTGCAGGGCTATGGAGTGGGTACAAAAATCAAACAACTTCGACTCCACAGTTTATAACAACACCAACTCCGACTCCAGGTGCCCTAAATTTGCTCTGGAAACAACTCCGCAACTCCGACTCCACAGCCCTGTTTCGTGGTGTAATATTTTCACCCTGGCTCCCCAGCCTGTGTTATGATCACCTGATGGAAATAAACTCAGTAGCACTCTACACAATCCACTACAGAAAATGTCATCAGGCAGAATGCTAAGGTAACCTAAAGTGACCTCACTAGGACACAGGGTTGGTTTCTCCCAATTTATAAACACGTCTTATCTCCATGTCGCACCTATATTTTTACAGTGTAGTAATTACTTTCTTTTTTCCTTTCTTAGCTTTCCTGGAACTGAAAGTGATGCAAAAAGCTAATCAATACTCAATGACCAACGAGCCATTCACCTGCTCAGCTCTCCTCTACCCAAATATACATAAAGCAACAGAAAGCCTGAGGCCAGGGTCACAGTGCTCAGTTGCGTTGCAGAGAAATTCCGCATGTCAACGTACTGCCCATACAATTCTATGGTGCTGTATAATAATGGATTGCGTTATTCTAACTTACTGCATGCAGGCTTTGCATTAAAGTCTATACCCAGTCTCCATTGCAGTTCACACTCATTTTAACTTGTGCGTTAAGCAACTGACCTCTGTGAACCTAGCCTGAACTACTAACCTCTCCCCAGAGTTGTCACAGAATCCATACAAAGCAATCTCAGGGCTCTCCTTGGGTCTTTGGTTCCCTATAGGGATGGCCCTGATTAGGAGAACTCATGGAGAAACATGTAATCAGTTTGATCAGCTGATAGATTTGTAAGGCCCTGATTTGCAGTGATGAATTCCTGGTTTAACACATCATCAGGACTAGCAAATTAAGGGGCCCATACACTCAGCCGATTTTCTGGCCGATCGATCGATCCTGATCGATCGATCGTTTGAAAATCGGTTGGCCAATCGACCGATCGATGGCCGATTTCGATCGATTTCGATGGATTTCCATCGACCAGGCAGGATGGAAAATTTAGGTCGATCTGATGAGATTGCTTATCAGTTTGCATTGGCCTTAATGGAAATCTGATGGCAAAAAAATGCCATCAGATCGAATTTCAATAGATTTCAAACTGAAATCTATTGGAATTCTTTCCTGGTAAAAAATGTTCTAAAAACGCATCAGAAAGATCATCAGATGCATTTCTTATCTATCTGCTGCCAATCTGACGAGTGTATGGGCACCTTTAGATCCTTACAAATCTATCAGCTGATGAAACATGATCTATCTATCATGATTACATGCTTCTCCATGAGTTCTCCTAAGCAGGGCCATCCCTAAGTAAATAGACCCCTCCCCACTGTAGGCCCTTACAGAGCACTACACATACCTCCCACCTTTTTGAGATAATAAAGAGGGATACTTTAAGACACACCCCTGCCACACCTCTAACCACACCCTCACTTCACCCCTTGTCATGCATACCACAAAGAATTTAGAAGCCAAAGATGTTGTTTTATCATTCAAAAATGCATACAGTATATTTACACAGATCTGTACATCATCCCTAGAAGAGGGACAAATGAGGAAGAAAAAGGGACAGCGGGATTTGGTTCCCAAAGAGGGACTGTCCCTCTAAAAAAGGGACATTTGGGAGCTGTGGCATTACCTGTGCCTTCCCATAGTAGCACTCAAGGACTTGCTGTTTTCGGAATGCCAGAAAAGTCAGTGGTGTAGGGGTGGCAATGTTTATATTGAAAAATCCATACTTACCTGGCCAAATAAAACTTTATTCTGCAGGCCCGGAAGTGGCTGTGCATCCAGGATCTGTGTCCCCACCACACTCACCAATCCAAACACAGATGCCCGCCCACGTCGCTGAGGTGACTCCCTCTGATTGGTGCAGAGGACAGGGTAGTAATAATAATAATCCGAACATTTATATAGCGCTTTTCTCCTGTCGGACTCAAAGCAATCAAGAGCTGCAGCCACTGGGACGCGCTCAGGAGGCCACCCTGCAGTGTTAAGGAGTCTTGCCTTGAACTCCTTACTGAATAGGTACTGACCCTAGCTAGGATTCGAACCCTAGTAGTGCTGGAACAGCCTGGCACGCATGCTCCAGAGACCCACGGGAAAAACAGGGGACACGGTGGGACCCCATTGTAAGTAAAACACCTGGGCCTGGCCAGCCCACTTTAAGCAATACAGAGTTTTGTGAATATATTAAATGTAACTTGGTCACTGGGATGTATTGGGGGCAGCACGGTGGCGTAGTGGTTAGCTCTCTCGCCTTGCAGCGCTGGGTCCCTGGTTCGAACCCCAGCCAGGGCACTATCTGCAAAGAGTTTGTATGTTCTCTCCGTGTCTGCGTGGGTTTCCTCCGGGCACTCCGGTTTCCTCCCACATTCCAAAAACTAACAGATAAGTTAATTGGCTCCCCCTAAAATTGGCCCTAGACTACAGTACTTACACTACATAATATAGACATATGGCAATGGTAGGGATTAGATTGTGAGCTCCTTTGAGGGACAAGATATATATATACACTGTACGGCGCTGCGTAATATGTCGGCGCTATATAAATACTAAATAATAATAATAATATACAGAGGTGAGCAAAACTCATGCAACACCTACCTTTACACAGACTCTAAAGATATCTGAAGAGAAATTAAAAGGGTAATACAAATAGAATATTGTAATAGAACATAATAGAAAAGAAATTAAAGCAGACCTGAACTCAGATCCTCCTCTCTGCTCTAAAAGATAAGCAACAGCATAATAACATTTAAAGAAAACATGTCTTTGTTACAGCTAATACAAATCCTGCAATAAATCTGCCATGTTTCTACTTCCTGCTTTCATGGAGGCAGACATAAAGTTAACAGCCTGTGTTGACAAGTTAGCTGCTCAGCAGAGGCAGCCAGCTGACACAGCTGAGAGATCATATTACACTGGTGATTAGATGAGGGGGAATTAGACAGGCCAAACTCTCTAAATACATACAGGGTGCATATCTCTATGTTTGCCTTATGTCCTGTTCAAGAGTTCAGGTCCACTTTAAATGAAAAATGAATGACTTTATATTCACACCGGTGGAACCTCTGGCGGAGAAATTAATTACAATGGGACTTAAGGAAGGGTATCAGGTTTGCCTTCCACTAGTTATCATTTGGATTTTTTGTTAAGATGAGGTACCAGATAAGGTGACAGACAGGCCCCTGGACACCAACCAGGACTCAGGCACCTGCCTAGTTTGCCTCGGGAATGTTCCACCTCAGCCTTCGAGGGATGAAATCTCTGCTTGATTTTCCACTGCTTTAGGATACTGAGAGGGATGTGGAAACATTGGCGGCAGCAGCAGGAGTGAACCCGTAAAACAGACAGCAATGGAGCCAGGAACTCAGGCGTTTTGGAAAACGCCTGAGGTAAATTATAGAAAAAGGCGTTTCAAAGCAGATCTTTCCCTTCACTGTGCAAATATCTGTAACCACATGAATCGCACAGGATGAACCTCTCACAAACGCTACTAGGAACTCGCTCGGCCTGCTAATAAATGCCCATTGCGGTCTACATTCATCTGCTTCTCATCTGAGATAATATTCCTCCCTGAAACAGGAGGAGGAAACAGAGGTTCCCAGTTTCCTGACCTGCCTCCGCCATGAATGCAGAACATAAACATACCGTATGGAGCGGCAGGTCGGCCTATAGAGCTTGACTCAATCAGCAGCTATTTCTGTTATCGCTGAAGGTGAAATGTTTTCTAGGAAGTTGGTGTAACAATGTTGTTTGGCCACATCTAGTATAATACACACAACAAATCGCTGCATTCTTCCATTGTATACGTTTGTATGTAGCATTTCTATTGTCTGGGTAAAGGCACGCCATGGTGGTATGTGGGCGTTTCCAAGCCATTATATAAACCGTACCTTGCGCCATATTTTGTGAAACAGAAAACAGTATCTATTGAAGTCTTTGTACTGGAACTATATAGCAAGGGAAATAAGTATTTGATCCCCTGCTGCATTTACTTGTTGCTCTGACTCAAGAAATGACCACTCTATAATTGTAGTGGTTAGTTTATTGAAGCTGTAATGCTGGGCATACACAGCGTCGAGGGGAGGTTTATCAATCGAGCCTGATGGCTCGATTGATAATATCCGACGTGTCCGATCACCGCGGGGATCGATTCCACGCTCGATCCCTGCAGGTGGACAATAGCGGCGAATCGAGCGGGTGATAAGAAGCACCGGCAGGGATGAGCGGGAATCGATCCGCGCGCAGACGAGCGGGGACGCGGCGGGGGTCAATCCGGCGGCTAATCGGCCACCGGATCGACCCGTGTATGCCCAGCATTAGAGACAAAATAACAACAAGATAACCCTCAAAAACTCACTGCCCCAAAGTCAGAGCTTGTTGTGCACTGTAGTCCCCTATCAAAAGAAGACCAGAGGTAGCCATACATCTAGCAACTTTGGTGGCCAATCGGCCATTCGATTCCATTGTTATTATCAAATTGGATGAAAATCGGTGCTGTCAAGTGTATACCAAATCGACGTTGCGACCAATTTCGGGCCAAGCATGTTGATCGGAAATGCTGCAAGAGGTCGGTCGAGTGTGCGGCGGAAATGGAGAGCGATATTGCGACAAAACCCCTGATGCTGTCTCCCCTAATGTTCAATGTGCCCCCCCCCCTTCGGTGCCCAGTGCACTATACATTACCTGTCCGTGGCCACCACTGGCTCCGGGCTCCGTCCATGCACGCGCCCCACACGGTTGCCGTGCATGGACATCACACCCCAGGCCACATTACTCTGTCAACCATATGAGGGCAGGTGTATGAAAGGAGGACAGAGCCTGCGGCGGACAAGGGCAGGTAATGTACTGTACACCGGGGGAGGGGCACATTTAACATTGGGGTGGGGCAGCGTCACAAGACCAATTCCGGATTGATTTCAACATAAAATTGATTGGGAATTGGCCTGCGATGAGTGGGCAGCTGACAGATCTCTCTCCAATCAGAATCGATCAGAGAGAGATCTGTCTCTTGGTTGATCTGCCCGTACCTCGTCTGATATAGGGGGAGCTTTAATACTGGGAGGCAAAACCCTTTTTGCCAATCACAGGGGTCAGTCATTTCTTGTAGTTGGTCCACCAGGTTTGCATACATCTCAAGAGGAACTTTGGCCCAGTCCTCTTTGCAGATCCTCTTCAAGTCAGTAAGGTCTAAACGGCTGATGTTTGCCAATTCCAAACCTACAGCTCCCTCCACAGATTTTCTTTTGGATTAAGGTCTGGAGACTGGCTAGGCCACTCCAGGACCTTTATGTCAATCTTCTTGAGACACTCCTTTGTTGCCATGTATTTTCAGTCATTGGTTAGAGGGAAAGCGATCAAAATCAGAAGAGGATCAAATACTTATTTTCCTCACTCTCTGGGGTTGATTCATAAAGCATTACCGCATTTGGTAATGCAGAAAACAGCTGACTTTACCGAGCACTTAGGAAAATGTCAATTCATAAAAGCTGTTACCGCGTGAAAAGCTGAAATTCCCGAGGAGTGCGGTAAATCACCGACTTGTGCGGTAACTAGCTCAAGACATGTCAGTAAATGTTAATTCATAAAGATTAAAACAGGCAATAAAGGAATGGAAGAATACCACCTGCTTTGAAGTGGTGATAAGAGAGCGAAGTCTGTGCGGGACTGTGTGACTCACAAGCAGAAGCAGTGAGATCTCCCCCAGACAGCAGCAGATAGGCGCAAACAAGGTTTCCCCTGAATAACTTAGGCTGCGTTTAACCTCTTGAGTTCCTGTTTTTAAGCTGGAGGTGAACACCGCAAAACATGGCATGTGTAAAGTTTCTTGAAGTAAGCTGTGGCAATTAAATAGAATGTTAAGAAAGACTAATAGACAGATTCAGAGCAAGCACAGGCAGTGTAAAAAAGCACGTCTAAAGGGAAGTTGGGGATGCCTTTTATATTGTAATGCTGTCTCTGCACGGATAACAGCAATGTAACAACTCAGACAGCTACTCTACTCATGTAAGGGCTGGAACCCTCTAGAGCGATTTTTTTGAGTGCTTAGGGAGCGTGATCAATCGCTAGCGATTTCCCTAAACGCTCTGCTAATGTAAATGAATGGTGCAAATTCCACAGAAGCGATTGGGATTAGCAAAATCGCAAACGCAGGACATGCAGCATTTTGTTAGTGTTTGCGCTTCAATGTAAAGTATATAATTGCTGGCATAATCGCTCATCAAAACCTGCAGGGAGCGATTTTGCTGGCGTTTTGAAGTTACTGCACACTGTAACAAAATGAAAATTAACTGAAAGGATCAATCAGACTTTAAAAAGCTAATCGCTAATCGCTACACAACCGCTGCCAAAATGATACACTTTTTAAAAACGCTCCCTAAAACGCTTATCAAATCACTTAGGGCCCGTTCACACCTGAGCGGGAATCGCGCAATTCCCGCTCACGGCAAACCGCTAGCGCTTCTGCAAGAACCACTACACAATGTAGCGAGTGGCAGTGTTCTCACTGCCGCGGTTGCGGTTAGCAATAACCGCAACCGCGCTGCATGCAGCGGTTTGCCGGCGACGAGCGTTCCGCGATTTGCGATCGTGATTAGCATGCATAGCACGCTAATTGCGATCGCTCCAAAACCGCCGCAGTGTCCAGTGATTTTTCCGCGCTAATCGCGGGAAAATCACTCCCGCAAATCGCCGGCGTTCTGCGATTTTAAGTGTGAACGGGCCCTTACAAACTGCTCATACAAAACGCTAGCGATTGCAATTAGCGATTGCGTTTTGCAGTGGGTTCCAGGCCTTACCGCCAGTTTACTTAGGTAAATCCCTGCACTTCTATCGCAGCTGTGAAAATGTTTATGAATTAGCACACAAAAGTCTAAAATATCGAATGCGGTATTTTCCCGACCAGATTTTTTTTACCGCACAGCCTTTTATGAATTGACACCTATGTCGGGCAGAATAAAAAAGAATTTTAATACAGCAATATAAAAAAAATCTGATTAATGTAGTAGACAGTTGTATATCACACAAAAATAAGCGAGAGATGTACTCTAATGATTTAGATGCCAGCCCTCTAGGTCTGATGGGAAATATGCTGGGTCCAGACCAGGCACTCCAGGACACACCCCCTCATCCATGCGGTATGGGACACTGCATTGTCGCCTCTGCATAGAGCACTCCTAACCTCTGCTGCAAACAGACTGCATGAAGCAGGAAATAAGCAGTCACATGATCACTTCTTGACTGTTAAAGAGGAACTCAAGCGAAAAAGGTAAAAAAAAAAAAAAAATACATTGCAAAGTGAGAAGTTAAAAAATAGAAGAGAGATCAATAAATGATTGATATTCGACAAGTAATTTGTTCACATTGTTTGATCGACAATCAACCTGCCTGTCATCTTTACTACTGGCAGACAATAAAGTAGACAGTGCCAACTGCCATTATTTGAAACCACACCCACTAACATTGTGATAGGCTAAAAGGTTGTTGTTTTTTATAGATACACATAAGCACAGAGGGATACACTGGTTGCTTAACTGTTGGAAACAGTTGTTACTTTCCACAAAGCAACAAGTTTCACTGACAGGAAACTGTCAAAACCTAGGTCCTGACATTACATTGTGGGAGGGGTTTCACCACAATGCCACAATACCAGTCATACAGACCCCCAACCTCCCCCCTGCCATTGATCTTTTTGAGAAAAGGTAAAGATTTGTCATGATAAGGGGCTATATCAGCTACAGATTGGGATGAATTTCAATCCTTGGTTACAGTTCACCTTTTTTAATCAAGCAAGCTGAGATCACTAATGACTGCTGGAGGATCTTTACTCTTTATTTTACTTTTTTTCCGGGAATTCTGCTGCCCCACAGTTGTTCTACCAGCTCACTGCACAGAAATATATTCTTAAAACTTCTTTTGGCTATATTGATTATGCAGTAAAAACAAAGATAAAATAAAAAAGCTGTAAAATAGCAGGACTGGGTCAATATTTATGTGCCTGCCCATTCAGGCGGTATTTAGCATAAGAAACACTGGCCGAGACTCCTCTGGTGGCCTGCCTATCTCTCCCGCAATAAACTCCACTGTACACTTATGAATTATAAATGTCCGCTTTAAACTCCTTTTAATTTCCACTGGAGAGTAATGGCGATTCCAGATCTCAGCCTGACTTTCTCCAGTCCGTGGAACATTCATATTTAATATGCAACAGTAGCATTTGTAAAGGCAGCCTATCCTTCAGACAGATGCACTAAGTGCTTATGTATATAAACATATGATGTGACCTGTGACAAGAGGATATGGACGGCTGCTGTTCGCAGACAGATCTAAAGTGGCCCTTTGAGTGACTTTCCAAGTGGTTCTGGGAAATGCTACAAAAACTGAATATACATCTAAAATGCAACTGTAGAACTTTTATGTAGCATACTCTATTATCCTAATACTCAACCGTATAAAGAAGATTTTGTGTTTTCTTGCTGAGTACATCTGCCCGAGGATACCTAATGCGTCTTAAAGGGAACCTATACTGGGAAGGATGGGTTTTTCCTTTTAAAATAACACCAGTTGCCTGGCTCTCCTGCTGATCCTGTGTATCTAATACTTTCAGCCACAGCCCCTGAACAAGCATGCACATCAGGTGCTCTGACTGAAGTCAGACTGGATTAGCTGCATGCTGATTTCAGGTGTGTGATTCAGCCACTACTGCAGCCAAAGAGATCAGCAGGACTGCCAAGCAAATGTTTTTGTATTGTTTAACAGGAAACATCCATATCCCTCTCAGTTTAGGTTCCCTTTAAAGGGATCCAAGCAGCTTTTTTCCTAGTTTCATGTAGCTGTAGGAGCTGCCCTCAGTATCCCTTTATCGGAAGGCCAAGGTTGAGACCCCATAAAGCAGGAGTGTCAAACTCAAATACAAAGTGAGCCAAAACTGTACACTGGGACCTAGTCGCGAGCCGAAACTGTACACTGGGACCTAGCTACGGGCCAAAAATTGTACACTGGGAACTAGTCGTGGGCCAACCTCAATGTCTACTGGCCACCTTCCTCCCTTATAAGGTTCTCTGATGTCTAGTAGTCCTCCCTCCCCTATACAGTTCCCTGGTGTCTAGAGACCCCCACCCTCCCCTTTAAAGTTTCATAGTGTTTAGTGCTTTCCCTCTACCTCCCCCATATGACTTTCCTGGTGTTCTAGGGCTTCACCTCCAATATAGCTTCTCTGGTTGTGTAGAGTGGGCCAAACATAATGCAAAGTGGGGAAACCACTTGAGGGCCATATTTAATGGCTCTGAGGGCCAAATTTGGCCCGTGGGCCGGAGTTTGACATATATGTCTTGAAGTGTGAGATCTGAGATTAATCAAAAGAAAAAAATATACGTACCTGGTGGTTCCTCCAGCCCCCCTAAGGCTTATCGGTTCCTCGCTTTCCTCCGGCACCACCTAGAGCCTCCTACAGATGACCTTTCTCTCAGCCAAAAAACCCCCCAAAAAACTTTGTTTGAACATTTGCATGCGAGAGTGAGAAGGGTTACTGATTTTTGCTAATTTTCTAGCCACACCCCATTCAGCACCTCCCTTTCCTTAATAACTTATTTAATGTCCTAACTAGAGGCGATGTGCCTGGATATGTTTCTTTTTATTTCTCTCAGCCATTCGGCACAGGCACAGTCCAGCCTTGCGCCCTCCCCCACACGCTCCCGTAGCCTAGAGCATTGTGTTCTCACGTGCAGAACACTCTTTGGCCGCGCATGCCCAGTACACCCTAAATGGCGGAAAGTATGGGGCATTTATCAGAGGATCTAGGCGGTGGAGGAGGATGGTGAGGGACTGATTAGCCTGAAGGGGCTGAAGGAAGCCCCAGGTATGTATTCTTTTTTTCTTTTGATTGATCTCAGGCTTACTTTAAAGTCAGCTTGAAGTGAGAGGAATACGGAAGCTGCCATCTTCAATCCCGAATGAACAACTGAGTTGGTTAGAAAACTTGTTTTATTACTTCAGTCCCCACCACTTTTAAAAACAAATGCTATCAGGGTATTCTGCTCAACCCCTATTTAGCCAATCCATATATAAAGGAGGGAAAATGGCAGCCTTCGTATTCCTCTCACTTCAGGTTTCCTTTAAAACTTTTCCTTAAAGTTAATGGGATTGTTTAAAATAAAATAAACCAGATACTTACCTAAGGAGAGGGAAGGCGACTCCCCCCTCCTCTCCCGCCGCTCTCGTCCAGACGGCAGCTCCTCCTTTCAAATCCCGTCATGGGGGACTTCGGAAGTCTTCAGGAGCCGAGTCCTCCCGAAGACAGGCAGCTCCATACTGCGCACGCGGGAGTGCGCGAGTGAAGGCACTTGGGCGTGCGCAGTAGCCCATCTTCCGAAGCACTTGGGCTTCAGCGGCGGAGACAGCAGCATTTGACCAAATGGGTTGAATGCTGCTATGGGGGAGCCAGCGCTACAACGGGGTCCAGGAGAGGAGAGGGAAGGCTCTATAAGACCCAGAGCCTTCCCTCTTCTCAGGTAAGTCTCTGGCTTTTTTTTTTTTTTAAAGGTCGGTTACCATTTTTTTTAAAGGACACCTGAACGGAGAGGTATATGGTGGCTGCCATATTTATTTCCTTTTAAGCAATACCAGTTTCCTGGCTATCCAGCTGATTCTCTGCCTCTAATACGTTTAGCCATAGACCCTGAACCAGCATGAAGTAGATCAGAGGTGTTGCTGATATTTCTGTCAAATCTGACAAGATTAGCTGCATGCTTGTTTCTGGTCTGATTCACCCACTACTGCTGCCAAATGGATCAGCAGGGCTGCCAGGCAACTGGAATTGTTTAAAAGAAAATAAATGTGGCAGCCTCAATGTACTTCTCACTTCAGGTTCCCTTTAAAGGATGCATGATGCAAAAAAAATAAATAAATCAGATTTACTTACCTGGGGCCTCCTCCAGCCACTAGTAGCCTATGTGTCCCTCGCCGCAGCTCCACTATTAGACAGTCTCCTGGGGTCCTCACCATAGCGGCCGCCGACCTGACTAGATCAGCAGCTTCTGCACTTGCTTGAGCGCATGCGCATGGAGGACAATAGAAAGCTAAGAAGAAACCTAGACACACAACCCTCTCCCAAGTAATACAATGAGCACACAGAAGGCAACCACAAGGTTTGCATTTTATTTTCTGTTACAACACAAACAGAAAAACAGAGATCCCTGAGTAAAACGCGGGCCGATTTATACGTCTCTTGACGAACACAAAACACATTCCAGGTTTATTCCTTGGACCGCTCCAACATCTGACTTAAGTTCTGAACTTTTTGGCAGTTGAGGAATAAGCTTAGCTCAGCTTATATCCAGGGCTGGAGGAGAAAACTCACCTGCACAGGAAATGAGTTACATTCATTCCAGGACAAGCATGAAAACAGGCTTATAGTGAAACTAAAACTCATCACAAAGCAAAACACATATTTATACACGCATAAGAGTTGTGTGATGGAGGGTCTCTAGTACTGAATAATGTTATATAAATGTCGCTATAAGAAAAAAATAAGCCATACAGCCCCTGCCTGGGTCATATCGGAATACGACTAAGCTCAATGAAGCATTAAAGGGATCTGATCATTGATCTAATGCAAACCTGAATTTTTACTTACACGCCCCTCAGTGTCCTATGGGTGCTCTCCGTTGTGCCATTTCCGGCTCCAAAAGGTCTGCGCAGTTCCATCCACACACCCTTCTCGATTGCGCTCTGGTTATGCGCAGTTATAGAAAGATTGAACTGTGAATGCGCAGAACACTCCCGGTGATGGAAGAGCGATCGGGTAGGGCGCACAGACAGGACTGCAAACGCGCAGTAGTTCCAGCAGCTGATCTTTCTGAGCTGTCAGCAGCGCAACAGAGTAGACCCAGAAGAGGTAGAGGGATTTGACAGACTGGGGGGGGGATATGGAAAGAGCCAAAGGTAAGTAAAAATCCCCTCTTTTGGGGGCAAGTTCAGGTGTGCTTTAATGAAATATATTAAAAAAACCTCCTCTTATGGAAGATTCCTAAACAGTGTGGGCCATTGGGGAGAGACAAGTATTAGTTACATTTGGGGGGCAGCAGGTACTCCACCATCTTCTCCGGACACCTGAGGAAGGGCTCCGCCCGAAACATGTCGTGTGTGTGCCTCTGCATGATATCTAATACAGCTTTCAACTGAAGCCATTTGTGTGCCGTCTTCATTTGCATCATCTTTTCCAGACAGACCTGCAGGTGCCACACCCTATAACCAAGAAAAGGACTCACCGGTATCACACTAAATGGGAGCAGGAAATCAAGTGCTGAATCATAGTTGGTAGTTCCGCTACACCAACTGGCTGGATTGCAATATTGAACTTTTTATTCCGACACCATGGTACGTACAGGTAACCTCTCACACGTATCGGAGCATTTTGCTCTGTCTAACAACTGAAGTTTTTTTTTTAATTATTCCTGTACTGGAAAACAATGAGAGACTAATTTCTTTGCCACTAATGTTCTGTTTCTTAGCTGTACTACACTATTCATTATCGCCTACGTTTATTTTGGCTTCAGGTTTTCTTTAAGACACTTCTGAAGCCGATAAAATCAGCAGGACTGCCAGGTAACTGGTATTGTTTAAAAGGAAATACATTTGGCTGCCTCCTTATCCCTCTCACTTCAGGTTCCCTTTAATGCCTAGTACACACGATGCAATCTTCCATCAGATTGACAGTCGAATAATTTATTTCCGACAGCTCCGATCTGATTTACGATAATTTTTCTGATTGATTTTGTATAGAAGTGAAAATCAATAAGAAGTGGATATCAGTTCAGACCTGTGGGAAATAACTGATTGGACCTGTCTATCTGACGGGATATCGCATAGTGTGTACCAGGCATTAGAAATACAAAAAAGTGTACTTTTGTCAAAATCTGGAAAACTGTCAGGAAAATGCACTGCCTCTATTTCCCTCTCACTTTGGGCTTCCTTTAAAAGATAAAAATCAGCTGTATAAAGTACAAGCTGCCTATAAATGTAAAAATCAAAACATTGGAAACAAGCTACAAGAGAGCAATGCTGTCCTATAATAGCAGCACTAACCTCTTATCCCCTCTACATGTCTGCAGGCCACATTATCAGTCACCACACTAACTGCTTTCTCACAACCCAGAGTACAGATAAACAACACTTTATATCATAACAGAATTGTGCAGTAAACTGACCCACATGGAAGCCCAGCACAATGCCAAAAAGAACGAAGTGATAAAAGCAGCCCATAAAAGCCATCTATTTCTTCTAGATAGACTTTCCCTTCCTGACAGAGTCCTGGAAGAGCAGGCCAGAATACAACTGTCATTTCCGATAATGCTGGAATAGAGACACCAGCTTCGCATTTGCCTCACCCTTTACAAGATTACCGTATTTAAAGGGCATGCATGTTTCTCTACCTATACGTTTCTGAGCCACTGCATAAAGCAATTAAAGCAAACGTAAAGGGAGGAAACTCACTTCAGAATCAGAATCAATTTTATTTGGCCAAATAAGTTTGCGCTTACAAGGAATTTGACTTAGCAGTTGCTGAACCAAAACAGACACAAACAATACAAGGACACACTGTAGGTAATTGCAAGTGTATAAGGTAAAGTCGTAGCAAACAGGTTGAGAAGTCGTCATTTTCGGTTCTACGTTGTAATTTCAGTTCTAGCAGCTCTAGTGTGGTTTTGCATTAAGCAGGGCTACGCCCCGAGGGAAGAAGCTGTTCCTGTACCTGAAAGTTTTTGTTGTGACTGACTGTTATCTCACTGCTGAAAGCATAAGTTGGAAGATAGAGTGAGCAGGGTGAGGGGGATCAGAGGCAATCGTGGTGGCTCTCTTTCTGTACCTGCTATCGTAAAGGTCCTGCAGGGAAGGTAAGCTACATCCAATTATTCTTTCTGAAGATCGGATTATGCACTGTAGTCTCACATTTTCTCGTACGGAGCATGAGTTGAACCAGACAGTCATAAATGGCATCATGATGGATTTGATGATCGCAGTATTAATTTTTTGGGTAGGCCAAACTTTTTCAGCTGCTGTAGATGGTACATTCTCTGTTGCTCTTTCTTGATGATAGTGACAGTATTGTTATCCCACTTTAGGTTTTTTGAGATTGTGGACCCAAGAAATTTGAATGACTCTACTTGGGTCACTGTGGATTCATTAATGATTAGGGGAAGGACTGGGAGGAGTTCTCCTAAAGTCTACTATCATCTCCATGGTCTTATGAGCATTAAGTTCCAAGTTGTTGCTGCTGTACCAGGAAGAAACCTGTCCCGCTGCATGCCTGTATGCTGTCAAAGAGCTTGCAGTATGTTTCCCAAGTCTAACCTGCTGTCCTCTGTTGGTCAAGAAATTGGTTATCCATTTGCAGATTGGTTAAGGTATGCTTGGTTTGGAGAGCCTGCTTCAGATTTGATGATGACCTCCGTAGGGGGAAGAATCGCGTGTGCGCAGTACGGAAGTGTGAGTGGTTCCGAAGACTGCCTGAGGGGTAATGAAGAGCTTTTTGACCTAACAGAACAAAATAACTTCAACGGAAGACAGTGAGGGAATGTCGGGACAGATTGAAAACTGGGAAGGCTCTATGGACAATCCAGAGGCTCCACTCATCCCCCTCACCTCCATCGATCCAGCACTGGGACTCCTCAAACCCCGTCAAAAAGAGATTGTCAAGAGGTGTGTGTGGCCACGCTCCCGTCTGTGAGCAACCGCCTGGTAGCATGGAGCCACTCCATCTCAGCTTTTTCCACCTTGAGGAGGACGTGAGAAGCCTCTGGAGGATCCAGAGACTTCCATCTACTGAGGTAAAGGTGCGTATACACCTTCGATAGATGTCACCCGTTGGGGATCAATGAGGACCTGATCCCCTTGAGTGACATCACTAGGCTGGGCTGCACACCAGCATGTCAGCTGTGCCAACGCGTTGTGTTGCTATGTGGGGGGGGCGGTGACGGAGGAATAACGAGCAGTGCGTACGTGACGGCAGGGGAGTGGCGCGAACAATGGGATCAGCGGAGATTGGCATTGCTGAGGATGAGTAGATCCGATGGGTAGTTCGCTCGCGGATTGGGGGCTGCCATACACACACCAGATTATCAGATGAGGCAGTTGTTATCGGCCGCGTCAGCCAACTTAAAGAGGAACGCCAGTGAAAATAATGTAATAAAAAAGTGCTTCATTTTTACAATAATTATGTATACAGGTAGTCTCAGGTTAACGAACGAGATAGGGACTGTAGGCTCGTTCTTAACCTGAATCCGTTCTTAAGTTGAAACGCTGTGCCATCTCTGTCCCCTTTGCATCCTATGTGCCCCCTTTGCCTCCAGTGTCCCTTTCTGTGCCTGTTTGTTACTCTGTGCCTGTCTATGTCCTCTCTCTGTGCCTCCTTTTGTCCCCCACTCTGTTAGTACCCTCTCTGTGCCTCCGTTTGTACTTCCTCCTTAACCCCGCTTTGCCCCGTCTGTGAATCCGTTTGTGCTTCCTCTTGCCCACACTTTGCCCCCTCTGTGCCACTTTGCCCCCTCTGTGCTCCATCTGTGTGCCATTTTGCCCATTCTGTCCCTCCTTGCCCCCTCTATGCTCCATCTGTGTGCCACTTTGCCCAGTCTGTCCCTCTTTGCCCCCTCTGTGCCACTTTGCCCCTCTGTGCTCCATCTGTGAGCCACTTTGTCCCTTTGTGCTCCATCTGTGTGCCACTTTTCCCCCTCTGTGCTCCTTTTGTGTGCCACTTTGCCTATTCTGTCCCTCTTTGCCCACTCTGTGCCACTTTGCCCCTCCGTGCTCCATCTGTGTGCCACTTTGTCCGCTCTGTGCTCCATCTATGTGCCACTTTGCCCCCTCTGTGCTCCATCTGTGTGCCACTTTGCCCGCTCTGTGCTCCATCTGTGTGCCACTTTGCCCCCTCTGTGCTCTGTGTGCCACTTTGCCCATTATGTCCCTCTTTGCCCCCTCTGTGTCACTGTGTCCCCTCTGTGCTCCATCTGTGTGCCACTTTGCCCATTCTGTCCCTCTTTGCCCCCTCTGTGTCACTTTGCCCCCTCTGGACTCACCTTCATTTGAGTCCACCGCTGTCTGTCCTCCTCTCTCCGCATTCAGCGCCCTCTGGCCGTGTACAGCACAGTTTCCTGTATGTCATTTGACATACAGTAACCTGCATGTCACACGACATACAGGAAGCGAAGCCGTGCTGTACGGGGCTAGAGGGAGCTGGATGGCGAGAGAGGAAGACAGACAGAGTTGGACTCGTACAGAGGTGAGTAGAATGTTGCTGCACGCGCCGGCACTTAGGGGAAGTTTGAAGCCGCTTCTTCAAACTTCCCCCACGCAGAAATGACGTCATCGCGACGGGATCGGGCCGTTCGTATCAGCAGGTCGTTTGTAAGTCGGGCGTTCGTAACCCGAGGACTAACTGTAAATGATTTAGTCAGTTTTTGTCCATAGTCAAATCTTTCCCCTCCCTGATTTACATTCTGACATTTATCACATGGTGACATTTTTACTGCTGGCAGGTGATGTCAGTGGAAGGAGATGGTGCTTGATTTTTTGGCAGTTGGAAACAGCTGTTATTTCCCACAAGGCAATGAGGTTCACAGACAGGAAACTGTCAGAACCATGGTCCTAACATCACACTGTGGGAGGGGTTTCACCACAATATTAGCCATACAGAGCCCCCTGATGATCCGTTTGAGAAAAAGAAAAGATTTCTCATGGGAAAGGGGGTATCAGCTACTGATTGGGATGAAGTTCAATCATTGGTTACAGTTCCTCTTTAAGTGAGGCGTGTGTATATGACTTTCTCTACTTTTAAAGGATGTGATCTAAATACGTTAAAGCAGCAGTAAACAGATTGCCCCTAGCCCCAAAATGGTAATCGTGAAAATGTTATAATGTCTCAGCACATCATTATCATTGTCAATCAAAGGCCTAAGGTAAATTAAGGAATAACAGGTTAAGACCTGTCATTCTGGGAACTTTTTTGTCTACTTTGGAGTCTAGTGAAGCTATGGGAGACATAACCAGCTTTAGGCTGCGGTTCAATCAGCAAATCTGAATATGAAAAGCAGAGTCTCAGCAAATGTGTAAAGCTGAAATAGCTGCAACTTCTGACAGTGACGGTAAAGTACTACTGCGTCAGCCATCGGTGAGGACAGGAACCTTTGAGTCGGGGTGATACCATTTATTGGCTAACTTTGAAAAATGTTAAAACATTATACAGTTTCCTGATATACTCAAACTTATATCTTCTAAATAGTAGGAAGCTCCACTTGGTCCAAAATGATGTAGGTTCTGCTATACTTAAAGAGCAACTTCAGTCTAGGCCTAAACGATTTTATGAAAAAATTTAATTGAGTGATTTCTGTCTGAAACTGCAATTTCGATTCGATTCACGATTTCCTTCAAATCAAGCTTTGTTCCCCCTCTGTGCCTGTTTGTTCCCCCTCTGTCCCCATGTCTCTCTCTTTGTGCCCCCTTTGCCTCTTTATGCCTCCTCTCGGTCTCTCTCTTGCCCCCTTTGTGTCTCTGTGCCCCCTCTGTGTCTCTCTTTGTGCCCCCTCTGTGCCCGCTCTGTCTCTGTGCCCACTCTGTGTCTCTCTGTGCCTCCTCTGTCCCCCAAGCTGCATCAGTTCTGGACATAGCTTCGGGCATGAGTCCAGTGATGCCCGTCTATCCACTTTGCCTCCTGCAGGCTAGAATGCACTGAATACTTCCTGTATGTCATGTGACATACAGGAACCCGGAGTTTTGCCAAGCACAAGAGCCGGCAGACAGCGATAGAGGACGGACAGCGTTGGACTCATTCGGAAGGTATACCCAACGCTGCGGACCGCATGTGCCGGGACTTTGGGGAACTTTGAAGCCACTTCTTCAGACTTCCACCATGTGGAAATGACGTGATTGCGATAATTTCCACATTGATGATTCCGAAATTGTGATCTTGGTGATCGCGATTTCGGTTTAAATTCAATTTATCTTTCAGGCCTACTTCAGTCTAAACAAACATACTGTCATTAAATTACATTAGTTATGTTAATTAAAATAGATAGGTAATATATTCTCTTTCCCACCGTTTTAAAAAAACAGGCAAATGTTTGTGATTTCATGGGGGCAGCCATCTTTTTGGTTGAAAGGAGATGACAGGGAGCATGAGACACAGTTCCAACTGTCCTGTGTCCTCAGCACCTCTCCCAGTTGCTAGGCAACAGGAACAACAACATCAGAAATCCCATCATGCTTTGCACAGCATCAGGGGGAAAATGCCTGGGCAGATTTCTTTGATGAGGCGGAGCTTAGCTTCTGTGCAGCAAAAAATGAGGCTTCCATAACAAAAACAAAGTTCTGATGCTGTGAAACTGTTAAAGAAACACCAAGACTTTTCAGTGCTGCTGAGTAGATCTTTAGCCTGGAGGTCCACTTTAAAGGATACTTTAGCGCATAATTGAATTAAGAACGGGGGAGCAGGCTTAACTTACAGAACATGCCAAACTTACAGAAGCCCTTACAGAGGATCCAGGATCTCAGGTTCACTTTAAGGGAACTCAATGGGGTGGGGAAGGGGAGGAAATGGGAGAGTGAAAGGAGGGAACATCATGGCAAGCCTGCCTCTTCCTGTCTAAAATTTTGACTTTTGCAAAGTTACATTTTTCAAGGGGTAATTATGGGTAAGGGAGGAACAAGGAGAGGAACAGACAACGTACAGAGGTATGTGCTGCCTTTGCCAACTTTAATCTAGCACGAGTGTGGGTCTTTAGCAATGTGTCAATATACAAATCCCTTCACCTCTCCTGACGCTCAGATAAAAAACATGAAAATGGGATCATCTCAAGACTGCTTCCATTGACAAATGCATCATTTCATTACTAAAATCTAACATTAAAGGGAAAGGGCCTGATTCACAAAGCGGTGCAAACTTTTTCGCGGACTTTTGCGCGCGCAATTTGCCGCGATTCGCGCGATTGGTGGCAAATTGCGCACGCAAAAGTCTGCGATCGCGCGAATCGCGGCACTTTGCGCACACAAAAGTCCGCGAAAAAGTTTGCACCGCTTTGTGAATCAGGCCCAATGTCCGAGGAAGAAAAAAAAATATCTACTTATCCTGGGTTCCTTCAGCTCTGGCAGTCTTCCTGTGCCCTCGCCGCAGCTCCGGGGACCCGGGATTCCCTTCCGTTGGAGATGCTGGCCACGCTAGGTTGTCATCTACTGCGCCTGCGAGCCCCGATGGTGACCACGCTCACATGGACTGGAGCGTTCTGCGCAGGCGCAGAAGATGCCGACCTGGTGAGGTTTTTATCTCCAACGGACAGGATCCCGGGACACTAAGGCTGGAGGAAGCCCCGGGTAAGTAGATCTTTTCTTTTCATCCGCAGAAATTTCCTTTAATAACGTAGCTGAGTTTTATATTGTCAGTGTGCTTTAAATAGTTAACAAATGGAGGATTCCATCGCTCGCTGCTGTTGGTGCCGGGGTCATACAGATGTGTTGGGAGAATGATGGGACGCCCAAGTGGGGGGAAAGTGTGAGACGAACAATGAACACCGTTGTGTTTGTTTCAAATCATTTGCAGAATCCACAATAACAATACGCCCACTTGTGTTCCCTGACAACCCACACTTTACAAGTTTACTTCTCCGGCCAAAACTGCTACACAAAGCGCTGTTTACAATCAGTTTCCATAGGTTTTGTTTCAGGATTCTGAAATCAGCATCTCACATTAAAGAGGCGCTGTAGTCAAAATAATATAATGAATAAAATTGCTTATTTTTTATTTTACAACATTCATTTCCAAATGATTTAGTTAGTGTTTGTGTAAAATATTTTCTCTCTCTGATTTACTTTCTTAAATGTATCACAGGCGGGGTCATCTTATACTGGCAGGTGATCTCTGTGGAATATGTTTGTTTACTGACAGTTCTAAAGCCAGTAGCAAAGGAAAAAGAATTCCTTCCCGACTCCAAATGGCAATCATCCTTGGAACAAAACCACCTGGAATTACCTAGTAATTATAGCCATGGTTATCTTTCAATGCAAGGAAAGCATCTTAAAACGCAGATATAGAATTTGCCATAACTACTTCCTGTTTTATACAAACCCGTACAAAGTCATTTCAACTTTTTTTCTTCTATTGTCATAGAATGTGGTATGTACATCATTGTAACTTAGGTATAGAGATATTGGCCAAAACCACGGTAACTCTAATCTAGCAAGTCTGGCAAAAACCAGAAGGGCTGTAGATGTATGAAGAGGATATCCATAGAATCTTCATCCAGTTAGACCCAGGGGCAAACCCAGGATTTTCAATGGGGGGATTACTGAAAAGTCTACCTCAGCCACGCACAATACAGTATAATACCGGTAATATGATAAGACACCATGGTGGATACCAGGGCTGTGGAGTCGGAGTTGGAGTCAGAGTCGAGGAGTCGGAGTTGGGGCAATTTTGGGCACCCGGAGTCGGAGTTGTGGTTTCATAAACTGAGGAGTCGGAGTCGGGTGATTTTTGTACAAAATCAACAGCCCTGTTAAATCTCAGACTAAGGAGTCGGAGTCGAGGAGTCGGAGCCATTTTGGTTACCCGGAGTTGGAGTCGTGGTTTCATAAACTGAGGAGTTGGAGTCGGAAGATTTTTGTACCGACTCCACAGCCCTGGTGGATACACATAATGTAATTTCCCATCCGACTGACAGGCTCTGACAATTATTTCCTAAATGTTTGATATGCTACCGATCGACAACGGGAACGATCAGGGGCAGTTTGGATACAGATAATAATGAGGACAGACGACATTGCTAATGAAGGGGAAAGTGAAGCATTCACACAGCAGGGCACAGGGCTGTGCTCATACCTGACTCTGTTAAGTTCCCCAGAGCTGCTCCATGCTCTGTACACACACTGCTGCTCCATGCTCTGTACACACACTGATGCTCCATGCTTTGTACACACACTGCCGCTCCATGCTCTGTACACACCCTGCTGCTCCATGCTCTGTACACACCCTGCTGCTCCATGCTCTGTACTCACACGCTGCTGCTCCATGCTCTGTACACACCCTGCTGTTCCATGCGCTGTACTCACACGCTGCTGCTCCATGCTCTGTACACACACTGCTGCTCCCTGCTCTGTACACACACTGCTGCTCCATGCTCTGTACACACCCTGCTGCTTCATGCTCTGTACTCACACAGCTGCTGCTCCATGCTCTGTACACACACTGCTGCTACATTCAAAGTCAACTGTAGCAGGGAAAGAAAGGGGGCAGTGCTGTGAGCTGCAGGATACCTGCAGATATTCTGGTGTCTGAACATGTGCCTGTCCCCAGACACAGCACCGGCCCTGGTCTGAGGGGGGATTCTGGGCAGCTGTAATCCCCCACTGTGTTTGCCTATGAGACCCATTCTAATAAAACGTACTGTAGCTTCTAATACCTCCCACAATATGCAACAGACACAGCTTAATATTACAGAATGCTCCAACGTTATTTATATCTGTTCTCTGTCAGGTACTATGAAATAGGTCAAAGGTTCAGCTTAGCTTCTACTTTCAATCTCTGTAAAATTAGACTGGAGCTCAAAAATAACACTGTGAACCTTTTATACTATTCTCTCTTTATAAGGGAAGTCAGCCTGGAACCAGTCAGCCATTAGCTTGCCTGGACCTTTATGGCTTTATCCACTCAGGCTCAGGCGTGGCCTGCTTCAATGTTATCATGGAGCATAGCCTGGAACCTCTAAAGGACATTGTGAGCATAGGAGGTTGCAATGGACGGTATCAAATACTTGAACCTCCTCCAACAATGAGGAAAAACTTGACCCACACAATGACCTACTTGGCTTGATCTACACAATTCGAGCCTTTACCCTGCCTTTGGCCTTCTGCCTTTGACCTGGATTCATTTCAGTAAAGTATCTTAACCCCCTCCTGACCGCCTAATGCCGATCGGTGGAGGGAGGGTGGCAGCCGCAGGACCACCTATCACCAAGAGAGGTGAATGGGGATTAGAAGGAAACGCTTGCGTGCATGCGCTATCATTCCCTGCCAAGACACAGAGCAGAGCTCCGTGTTCAGCCTGCCAGCTGCGATCACGGCTGACAGGCTGTAAAATAGAAAAAGAAAGACGGTATTTATATGCACAGAGCTGCGATCTCCTGCAGCGCTGTACGGAGACAGCTCTGTCACTGAGCTGTTCCCTCGAGTGGCTCCAAAAGTGATCCCTCTCATAGGCTTATGCCGATGAGAGGCAATGACACTGATTGGCTCTCAGGGAGAGAGGGGGGGAGACACTTTTATAAAAAAAATATATATATATATATATAAAAATAATAAAAAAAAACAAATAAACATAGCAGCAGCAATCAGATGCCACCAACAGAAAGCACTGTTTCTTGGCAAGAAGAGGGGGCAAGATTCATTTATGTGCTAAGTTGTTTCGCAGGGCTCCCAAAGACTTCTGAAGTCTTCCTCTTGGTGGCGGAGACAGCAGCATTTGACTGAATTGGTCGAATGCTGCTACGGGTGAGCCAGCGCTGGAGCGGGCAACGGGAAAGGAGAGAGAAGGCTCATTAGGACCCAGAACCTTCCCTCTCCTTAGGTAAGTATTTCCTTTTGTTTTTTTCAAGCGGTTCTCATTGACTTTAAAGCTGCAGTGTGCTGAATTGTAAAAAATGGCTTGGTCACTAGGGGGGTGTAAGCCTGTGGTCCTCAAGAGGTTAAAATTAGCTAGGAACCAGCATTCATCTTGCCCAATGGACCCTGCTAGATAGATTTTATACGCTTTACACGCATGTGCACCCGTTCCTCTGGAATCAGACAACACCCAGGCTTCCTCATAATGAGTGGCAAAAAAATCAGACACCCCTTATTTGAAAGTAAACCAGTCCAACAGTGACGTAAAGTGATGTAACAATGCAAAGTTGCTTATATAAGAAACGCTCACCTTCTAATGACGTAGTTATCACAGAAGTTAAAGTAAACCTTATAGGGGCGGAGCGTGCCATGGAAGTGTGAGGACGTGTGGTACCAGAGCTCCCGGCCGCATACAGAGACTTAGCCAGTTTAGCCCTCAATATTCACCTAGCTGAAGCCCGACAGGGTATGGCAAGTAAGCCCAGACGACAGAGCAGACGTCGGCAGGCTCAAAAGACCTCTAAAGGACCTTTAGATAACTTTTTCTCCCAGCGGGTCACCCGGAGCAGCACACCTAAAATGGCGGAAACCCCGGCCTCGGGCCTCTCCCCAGCAAGTTCCCCGGGAGCTTCCGATAGAACAACAGCGCTGGAGGAGATGTGGGCATTCCTACGGGGCATGCCAACCAAAGAAGACTTGACCCGCCAGACTGAACAGATAGTCCGGTCCACTAGAGAGGAGATTGCCGCCATAAGGTCAGACATTACAGCGACGTCGCAGCGGGTTACAGAACTCGAGGACATTGTGAAGACGCTACAGGCTGATGTTGCCCTGCTGAAGGAATCCCGGGACAAGCAAACCCTTTTGCAGAGCCACACACGGGCCCAGCTGGAGGACTTGCAGAACCGGAGCCGCCGCAACAACGTGAGAGTGCGGGGGCTCCCGGAGGCCACGAGGCAAGAAGATCTTGGGCCCTCTCTGCAAGCTATTTTCAATGGCTTGCTAAACAGACCAGTTGGCACTCCCATAAAGATGGACAGAGCCCACCGCGCATTACGCCCAACACCCCGCAATGCAGAACCTCCGCGCGATGTGATATGCCGCATACATGACTTCCCCATCAAAGACGCAATCATGAAAGCGGCACGCTCTGCTGGCTCATATGACTTTGATGGCGCTACCATCACTTTTTATCAGGACCTAGCACCTTCCACCTTGGCGCAACGTCGAGCCCTGAAGCCGATACTGACTGCCCTGCAACAGGCTGGGGCCACCTACC
Source organism: Hyperolius riggenbachi (assembly GCF_040937935.1). NCBI lineage: Eukaryota > Metazoa > Chordata > Amphibia > Anura > Hyperoliidae > Hyperolius > Hyperolius riggenbachi. The sequence goes on from NC_090647.1 coordinate 528,640,055, forward strand.
GTTGGGGTTTCCCCTTCTACCTCTACGCAACCTTGAATGAGACCTCCTTTACGCTACGGCACCCTAGGGATCTACCAGAGTTCTTCTCAACCTTGAATATCGCACAGGTCCCCGTACCCGAGTGGGACCCGGATTCCATAACTGTGCCTAAATCATCACGCGTAAGACGACAAAGAGACGCCGCCTCTCCTACAACAGACTCTAACATGTGAGTGACATAGGAGTCTCTTTCTTCCCCCTCATGGGACCGTCTATTGGTAAGACCCCTAGTCCGCTTTGCCCCCCCGAGCTTATATTAGTAAGATTGGGCCTTCTCCTGTGCTCCCCTTTATTTCGCCCCCACGCCCAGCTATGCTCTTTGCCACAATGTACTGCCTCCTCTCCGGACGCGGACGCCACCTCACAAAACTTTATTTCTTGTGCACTAGAAGCGTCCTTTCCGTATCATCAATGGTTGTTCTACGCTCACGCACGGGACACTACTGTCACATACCTGGCACTTCTCCGGATATAGATACGCTTATCCCTTTGCCGCGGGTGTGGATCTCTGTCCTCCCTTTCTCTCCCCTTGCTTCCCACTTGGCACGAGACTTATTATCTATAATTGCACTTGATATGTCACCTCTTTGCAACAAGGTTTTGCTATATGTCTATATTCATATGTGATCAGGATAAGCATGATTGGTATACCCATTGTATAGGTTTTGAAAAGATATGTAATTGCATAACAACTGCACCGTCATGGATGAATCAATAACCTTTGTATAAAGCCCCACTCAAAGGTGACATGGAGGGTCTTATATGGGGAGGGGGAGGAGGGAGGGGGAGGTTGATGGCTAGGAGGGGGCTGGGCTAGATACTATGATGAGGCGGGGGAGGGTGGGGGAGCTACGGAGTGCTAGCAATTTTATGGGGTCGTTCTACTCTAATAGGGGGGTCTTTCTTTTGTAATTTTACAAGACTAAAAGCTTTCTCTCAACTGTTGTTACTATTTTCAGTTCTCCATACCTGTCCTATACTAAGGGATACCAATTAACCGCTCCATATTATTCTGTGGCCGGGGGCAATGGACTCCATCCGTGATGGTGGTACATTCCCTCCTCCTCATCTCTCTGGCCAGAACGTTAATTTTCCTCTCTTCGATTTTTACTGCTGGCAGGTGATGTCAGTGGAAGGAGATGGTGCTTGATTTTTTGGCAGTTGGAAACAGCTGTTATTTCCCACAAGGCAATGAGGTTCACAGACAGGAAACTGTCAGAACCATGGTCCTAACATCACACTGTGGGAGGGGTTTCACCACAATATTAGCCATACAGAGCCCCCTGATGATCCGTTTGAGAAAAAGAAAAGATTTCTCATGGGAAAGGGGGTATCAGCTACTGATTGGGATGAAGTTCAATCATTGGTTACAGTTCCTCTTTAAGTGAGGCGTGTGTATATGACTTTCTCTACTTTTAAAGGATGTGATCTAAATACGTTAAAGCAGCAGTAAACAGATTGCCCCTAGCCCCAAAATGGTAATCGTGAAAATGTTATAATGTCTCAGCACATCATTATCATTGTCAATCAAAGGCCTAAGGTAAATTAAGGAATAACAGGTTAAGACCTGTCATTCTGGGAACTTTTTTGTCTACTTTGGAGTCTAGTGAAGCTATGGGAGACATAACCAGCTTTAGGCTGCGGTTCAATCAGCAAATCTGAATATGAAAAGCAGAGTCTCAGCAAATGTGTAAAGCTGAAATAGCTGCAACTTCTGACAGTGACGGTAAAGTACTACTGCGTCAGCCATCGGTGAGGACAGGAACCTTTGAGTCGGGGTGATACCATTTATTGGCTAACTTTGAAAAATGTTAAAACATTATACAGTTTCCTGATATACTCAAACTTATATCTTCTAAATAGTAGGAAGCTCCACTTGGTCCAAAATGATGTAGGTTCTGCTATACTTAAAGAGCAACTTCAGTCTAGGCCTAAACGATTTTATGAAAAAATTTAATTGAGTGATTTCTGTCTGAAACTGCAATTTCGATTCGATTCACGATTTCCTTCAAATCAAGCTTTGTTCCCCCTCTGTGCCTGTTTGTTCCCCCTCTGTCCCCATGTCTCTCTCTTTGTGCCCCCTTTGCCTCTTTATGCCTCCTCTCGGTCTCTCTCTTGCCCCCTTTGTGTCTCTGTGCCCCCTCTGTGTCTCTCTTTGTGCCCCCTCTGTGCCCGCTCTGTCTCTGTGCCCACTCTGTGTCTCTCTGTGCCTCCTCTGTCCCCCAAGCTGCATCAGTTCTGGACATAGCTTCGGGCATGAGTCCAGTGATGCCCGTCTATCCACTTTGCCTCCTGCAGGCTAGAATGCACTGAATACTTCCTGTATGTCATGTGACATACAGGAACCCGGAGTTTTGCCAAGCACAAGAGCCGGCAGACAGCGATAGAGGACGGACAGCGTTGGACTCATTCGGAAGGTATACCCAACGCTGCGGACCGCATGTGCCGGGACTTTGGGGAACTTTGAAGCCACTTCTTCAGACTTCCACCATGTGGAAATGACGTGATTGCGATAATTTCCACATTGATGATTCCGAAATTGTGATCTTGGTGATCGCGATTTCGGTTTAAATTCAATTTATCTTTCAGGCCTACTTCAGTCTAAACAAACATACTGTCATTAAATTACATTAGTTATGTTAATTAAAATAGATAGGTAATATATTCTCTTTCCCACCGTTTTAAAAAAACAGGCAAATGTTTGTGATTTCATGGGGGCAGCCATCTTTTTGGTTGAAAGGAGATGACAGGGAGCATGAGACACAGTTCCAACTGTCCTGTGTCCTCAGCACCTCTCCCAGTTGCTAGGCAACAGGAACAACAACATCAGAAATCCCATCATGCTTTGCACAGCATCAGGGGGAAAATGCCTGGGCAGATTTCTTTGATGAGGCGGAGCTTAGCTTCTGTGCAGCAAAAAATGAGGCTTCCATAACAAAAACAAAGTTCTGATGCTGTGAAACTGTTAAAGAAACACCAAGACTTTTCAGTGCTGCTGAGTAGATCTTTAGCCTGGAGGTCCACTTTAAAGGATACTTTAGCGCATAATTGAATTAAGAACGGGGGAGCAGGCTTAACTTACAGAACATGCCAAACTTACAGAAGCCCTTACAGAGGATCCAGGATCTCAGGTTCACTTTAAGGGAACTCAATGGGGTGGGGAAGGGGAGGAAATGGGAGAGTGAAAGGAGGGAACATCATGGCAAGCCTGCCTCTTCCTGTCTAAAATTTTGACTTTTGCAAAGTTACATTTTTCAAGGGGTAATTATGGGTAAGGGAGGAACAAGGAGAGGAACAGACAACGTACAGAGGTATGTGCTGCCTTTGCCAACTTTAATCTAGCACGAGTGTGGGTCTTTAGCAATGTGTCAATATACAAATCCCTTCACCTCTCCTGACGCTCAGATAAAAAACATGAAAATGGGATCATCTCAAGACTGCTTCCATTGACAAATGCATCATTTCATTACTAAAATCTAACATTAAAGGGAAAGGGCCTGATTCACAAAGCGGTGCAAACTTTTTCGCGGACTTTTGCGCGCGCAATTTGCCGCGATTCGCGCGATTGGTGGCAAATTGCGCACGCAAAAGTCTGCGATCGCGCGAATCGCGGCACTTTGCGCACACAAAAGTCCGCGAAAAAGTTTGCACCGCTTTGTGAATCAGGCCCAATGTCCGAGGAAGAAAAAAAAATATCTACTTATCCTGGGTTCCTTCAGCTCTGGCAGTCTTCCTGTGCCCTCGCCGCAGCTCCGGGGACCCGGGATTCCCTTCCGTTGGAGATGCTGGCCACGCTAGGTTGTCATCTACTGCGCCTGCGAGCCCCGATGGTGACCACGCTCACATGGACTGGAGCGTTCTGCGCAGGCGCAGAAGATGCCGACCTGGTGAGGTTTTTATCTCCAACGGACAGGATCCCGGGACACTAAGGCTGGAGGAAGCCCCGGGTAAGTAGATCTTTTCTTTTCATCCGCAGAAATTTCCTTTAATAACGTAGCTGAGTTTTATATTGTCAGTGTGCTTTAAATAGTTAACAAATGGAGGATTCCATCGCTCGCTGCTGTTGGTGCCGGGGTCATACAGATGTGTTGGGAGAATGATGGGACGCCCAAGTGGGGGGAAAGTGTGAGACGAACAATGAACACCGTTGTGTTTGTTTCAAATCATTTGCAGAATCCACAATAACAATACGCCCACTTGTGTTCCCTGACAACCCACACTTTACAAGTTTACTTCTCCGGCCAAAACTGCTACACAAAGCGCTGTTTACAATCAGTTTCCATAGGTTTTGTTTCAGGATTCTGAAATCAGCATCTCACATTAAAGAGGCGCTGTAGTCAAAATAATATAATGAATAAAATTGCTTATTTTTTATTTTACAACATTCATTTCCAAATGATTTAGTTAGTGTTTGTGTAAAATATTTTCTCTCTCTGATTTACTTTCTTAAATGTATCACAGGCGGGGTCATCTTATACTGGCAGGTGATCTCTGTGGAATATGTTTGTTTACTGACAGTTCTAAAGCCAGTAGCAAAGGAAAAAGAATTCCTTCCCGACTCCAAATGGCAATCATCCTTGGAACAAAACCACCTGGAATTACCTAGTAATTATAGCCATGGTTATCTTTCAATGCAAGGAAAGCATCTTAAAACGCAGATATAGAATTTGCCATAACTACTTCCTGTTATATACAAACCCGTACAAAGTCATTTCAACTTTTTTTCTTCTATTGTCATAGAATGTGGTATGTACATCATTGTAACTTAGGTATAGAGATATTGGCCAAAACCACGGTAACTCTAATCTAGCAAGTCTGGCAAAAACCAGAAGGGCTGTAGATGTATGAAGAGGATATCCATAGAATCTTCATCCAGTTAGACCCAGGGGCAAACCCAGGATTTTCAATGGGGGGATTACTGAAAAGTCTACCTCAGCCACGCACAATACAGTATAATACCGGTAATATGATAAGACACCATGGTGGATACCAGGGCTGTGGAGTCGGAGTTGGAGTCAGAGTCGAGGAGTCGGAGTTGGGGCAATTTTGGGCACCCGGAGTCGGAGTTGTGGTTTCATAAACTGAGGAGTCGGAGTCGGGTGATTTTTGTACAAAATCAACAGCCCTGTTAAATCTCAGACTAAGGAGTCGGAGTCGAGGAGTCGGAGCCATTTTGGTTACCCGGAGTTGGAGTCGTGGTTTCATAAACTGAGGAGTTGGAGTCGGAAGATTTTTGTACCGACTCCACAGCCCTGGTGGATACACATAATGTAATTTCCCATCCGACTGACAGGCTCTGACAATTATTTCCTAAATGTTTGATATGCTACCGATCGACAACGGGAACGATCAGGGGCAGTTTGGATACAGATAATAATGAGGACAGACGACATTGCTAATGAAGGGGAAAGTGAAGCATTCACACAGCAGGGCACAGGGCTGTGCTCATACCTGACTCTGTTAAGTTCCCCAGAGCTGCTCCATGCTCTGTACACACACTGCTGCTCCATGCTCTGTACACACACTGATGCTCCATGCTTTGTACACACACTGCCGCTCCATGCTCTGTACACACCCTGCTGCTCCATGCTCTGTACACACCCTGCTGCTCCATGCTCTGTACTCACACGCTGCTGCTCCATGCTCTGTACACACCCTGCTGTTCCATGCGCTGTACTCACACGCTGCTGCTCCATGCTCTGTACACACACTGCTGCTCCCTGCTCTGTACACACACTGCTGCTCCATGCTCTGTACACACCCTGCTGCTTCATGCTCTGTACTCACACAGCTGCTGCTCCATGCTCTGTACACACACTGCTGCTACATTCAAAGTCAACTGTAGCAGGGAAAGAAAGGGGGCAGTGCTGTGAGCTGCAGGATACCTGCAGATATTCTGGTGTCTGAACATGTGCCTGTCCCCAGACACAGCACCGGCCCTGGTCTGAGGGGGGATTCTGGGCAGCTGTAATCCCCCGCTGTGTTTGCCTATGAGACCCATTCTAATAAAACGTACTGTAGCTTCTAATACCTCCCACAATATGCAACAGACACAGCTTAATATTACAGAATGCTCCAACGTTATTTATATCTGTTCTCTGTCAGGTACTATGAAATAGGTCAAAGGTTCAGCTTAGCTTCTACTTTCAATCTCTGTAAAATTAGACTGGAGCTCAAAAATAACACTGTGAACCTTTTATACTATTCTCTCTTTATAAGGGAAGTCAGCCTGGAACCAGTCAGCCATTAGCTTGCCTGGACCTTTATGGCTTTATCCACTCAGGCTCAGGCGTGGCCTGCTTCAATGTTATCATGGAGCATAGCCTGGAACCTCTAAAGGACATTGTGAGCATAGGAGGTTGCAATGGACGGTATCAAATACTTGAACCTCCTCCAACAATGAGGAAAAACTTGACCCACACAATGACCTACTTGGCTTGATCTACGCAATTCGAGCCTTTACCCTGCCTTTGGCCTTCTGCCTTTGACCTGGATTCATTTCAGTAAAGTATCTTAACCCCCTCCTGACCGCCTAATGCCGATCGGTGGAGGGAGGGTGGCAGCCGCAGGACCACCTATCACCAAGAGAGGTGAATGGGGATTAGAAGGAAACGCTTGCGTGCATGCGCTATCATTCCCTGCCAAGACACAGAGCAGAGCTCCGTGTTCAGCCTGCCAGCTGCGATCACGGCTGACAGGCTGTAAAATAGAAAAAGAAAGACGGTATTTATATGCACAGAGCTGCGATCTCCTGCAGCGCTGTACGGAGACAGCTCTGTCACTGAGCTGTTCCCTCGAGTGGCTCCAAAAGTGATCCCTCTCATAGGCTTATGCCGATGAGAGGCAATGACACTGATTGGCTCTCAGGGAGAGAGGGGGGGAGACACTTTTATAAAAAAAAAATATATATATATATATAAAAATAATAAAAAAAAACAAATAAACATAGCAGCAGCAATCAGATGCCACCAACAGAAAGCACTGTTTCTTGGCAAGAAGAGGGGGCAAGATTCATTTATGTGCTAAGTTGTTTCGCAGGGCTCCCAAAGACTTCTGAAGTCTTCCTCTTGGTGGCGGAGACAGCAGCATTTGACTGAATTGGTCGAATGCTGCTACGGGTGAGCCAGCGCTGGAGCGGGCAACGGGAAAGGAGAGAGAAGGCTCATTAGGACCCAGAACCTTCCCTCTCCTTAGGTAAGTATTTCCTTTTGTTTTTTTCAAGCGGTTCTCATTGACTTTAAAGCTGCAGTGTGCTGAATTGTAAAAAATGGCCTGGTCACTAGGGGGGTGTAAGCCTGTGGTCCTCAAGAGGTTAAAATTAGCTAGGAACCAGCATTCATCTTGCCCAATGGACCCTGCTAGATAGATTTTATACGCTTTACACGCATGTGCACCCGTTCCTCTGGAATCAGACAACACCCAGGCTTCCTCATAATGAGTGGCAAAAAAATCAGACACCCCTTATTTGAAAGTAAACCAGTCCAACAGTGACGTAAAGTGATGTAACAATGCAAAGTTGCTTATATAAGAAACGCTCACCTTCTAATGACGTAGTTATCACAGAAGTTAAAGTAAACCTTATAGGGGCGGAGCGTGCCATGGAAGTGTGAGGACGTGTGGTACCAGAGCTCCCGGCCGCATACAGAGACTTAGCCGGTTTAGCCCTCAATATTCACCTAGCTGAAGCCCGACAGGGTATGGCAAGTAAGCCCAGACGACAGAGCAGACGTCGGCAGGCTCAAAAGACCTCTAAAGGACCTTTAGATAACTTTTTCTCCCAGCGGGTCACCCGGAGCAGCACACCTAAAATGGCGGAAACCCCGGCCTCGGGCCTCTCCCCAGCAAGTTCCCCGGGAGCTTCCGATAGAACAACAGCGCTGGAGGAGATGTGGGCATTCCTACGGGGCATGCCAACCAAAGAAGACTTGACCCGCCAGACTGAACAGATAGTCCGGTCCACTAGAGAGGAGATTGCCGCCATAAGGTCAGACATTACAGCGACGTCGCAGCGGGTTACAGAACTCGAGGACATTGTGAAGACGCTACAGGCTGATGTTGCCCTGCTGAAGGAATCCCGGGACAAGCAAACCCTTTTGCAGAGCCACACACGGGCCCAGCTGGAGGACTTGCAGAACCGGAGCCGCCGCAACAACGTGAGAGTGCGGGGGCTCCCGGAGGCCACGAGGCAAGAAGATCTTGGGCCCTCTCTGCAAGCTATTTTCAATGGCTTGCTAAACAGACCAGTTGGCACTCCCATAAAGATGGACAGAGCCCACCGCGCATTACGCCCAACACCCCGCAATGCAGAACCTCCGCGCGATGTGATATGCCGCATACATGACTTCCCCATCAAAGACGCAATCATGAAAGCGGCACGCTCTGCTGGCTCATATGACTTTGATGGCGCTACCATCACTTTTTATCAGGACCTAGCACCTTCCACCTTGGCGCAATGTCGAGCCCTGAAGCCGATACTGACTGCCCTGCAACAGGCTGGGGCCACCTACCGTTGGGGTTTCCCCTTCTACCTCTACGCAACCTTGAATGAGACCTCCTTTACGCTACGGCACCCTAGGGATCTACCAGAGTTCTTCTCAACCTTGAATATCGCACAGGTCCCCGTACCCGAGTGGGACCCGGATTCCATAACTGTGCCTAAATCATCACGCGTAAGACGACAAAGAGACGCCGCCTCTCCTACAACAGACTCTAACATGTGAGTGACATAGGAGTCTCTTTCTTCCCCCTCATGGGACCGTCTATTGGTAAGACCCCTAGTCCGCTTTGCCCCCCCGAGCTTATATTAGTAAGATTGGGCCTTCTCCTGTGCTCCCCTTTATTTCGCCCCCACGCCCAGCTATGCTCTTTGCCACAATGTACTGCCTCCTCTCCGGACGCGGACGCCACCTCACAAAACTTTATTTCTTGTGCACTAGAAGCGTCCTTTCCGTATCATCAATGGTTGTTCTACGCTCACGCACGGGACACTACTGTCACATACCTGGCACTTCTCCGGATATAGATACGCTTATCCCTTTGCCGCGGGTGTGGATCTCTGTCCTCCCTTTCTCTCCCCTTGCTTCCCACTTGGCACGAGACTTATTATCTATAATTGCACTTGATATGTCACCTCTTTGCAACAAGGTTTTGCTATATGTCTATATTCATATGTGATCAGGATAAGCATGATTGGTATACCCATTGTATAGGTTTTGAAAAGATATGTAATTGCATAACAACTGCACCGTCATGGATGAATCAATAACCTTTGTATAAAGCCCCACTCAAAGGTGACATGGAGGGTCTTATATGGGGAGGGGGAGGAGGGAGGGGGAGGTTGATGGCTAGGAGGGGGCTGGGCTAGATACTATGATGAGGCGGGGGAGGGTGGGGGAGCTACGGAGTGCTAGCAATTTTATGGGGTCGTTCTACTCTAATAGGGGGGTCTTTCTTTTGTAATTTTACAAGACTAAAAGCTTTCTCTCAACTGTTGTTACTATTTTCAGTTCTCCATACCTGTCCTATACTAAGGGATACCAATTAACCGCTCCATATTATTCTGTGGCCGGGGGCAATGGACTCCATCCGTGATGGTGGTACATTCCCTCCTCCTCATCTCTCTGGCCAGAACGTTAATTTTCCTCTCTTCGATTACGAACGAGGGGACTGGCCTAACGAGAGTACTATGCTGTGTGGAGCTTGCGCTTTACACGGCATGTATCAGGGGATTTTTTCCCCACCTTATTGTACTTGTTACTTTCCTTGTTGTCTACTTTCCTGTCTCTCTTTTCTCTTTTTCTAAGCGATCTGGTTCGGCGTCGGGGACCCTGGTAGGGCATATATGCCAAACAATAACACAATTTAATGGCATCACTTAAAATACAGACGCTTAACGTCAGGGGATTAAACATTCCCGAACAGAGATCTGCGCTACTTGCGGAGCTCCGTAGGACTAAAACACATGTGGCCTTCCTCCAAGAGACGCACTTACGTGGTGAGGATCATCCTAGAATAGACAACAAATATTTCCCTAATGCTTTCCTGAGCAACTCCCCTGACTCCAAATCAAAAGGAGTAGCAATACTGCTATCTAAAGATGTCCCCATTTCCCAGATTCAAATATGTAAAGATCAGGAGGGTAGGTTCATTATAATAAAGGGTCGAATCAATAACCAGATGTTTACTTTTGGGTCATATTATGCTCCAAACTCAGGGCAACAAACCTTTTTGGAGCGCTTTCTGCAGGAGCTGGACGCGTTCGCTGAAGGAAGCTTGGTTATTGGAGGTGATCTAAACGTTCCCTTGGATCCGGCCCTTGACACTTCCTCAGGTAAAACAGCCTTACCGTATAGACTAATTTATAAATGTAAAAATGCTTTACGTTCTAGGCAACTAGTGGACACTTGGCGTATTTTAAATCCTTCAGTCAAGGACTATACCTTTTTCTCCACCCCTCACGGGATCTACTCACGCATCGATCATATTTTTGTCTCTCATAACCTCTTGTCACTGACATCGCTAGCACAGATCGATACATGCCCATTTTCGGATCACTCATTTGTATCTGTCTCAATTGCCATTCTTGAAGGGAGACGAGGCCCATTTTCATGGCGGCTCAATACCTCTCTTCTTAAGAACAGAGATATAGCAGACAGGATTGAGACAGCCATTACCGAATACTTTAAAGCTAATGATGTAGAGGGTATGTCCCCTATGACATTGTGGGCCGCGCACAAGTGTGTGATCCGGGGAGTATTAATCCAGGAGGGGAGTAGGATAAAAAAAGAAAAAACAGAGGAGATTAATAGGGCCCTTGAGGAAATCCACAGATTGGAAATGCTCCATAAGCGCTCCATGTCAAGTACCGACCTGGAAGCTTTGACTGCCGAGCGTGAAAAGTTAAAGTCCCTACTTTATTTTAAAGCCAGATACGCTGCATCCAGGTGCAAGCGCCAGTACTATGAATTCGGTAACAAATGCAGCCGTCTCTTGGCTAGAGCCCTTAGGATCCAACAAAATGCAAACTATATTCCTCATATAAATGACTCTAAGTCCAAAAAACACCACAGAACATCCTCAATAGCCCGTGTGTTCCGGGAATTCTATAAGTCTCTATACAACCTACCAAATCAGAAACCGAGCCAACCAGGCACACCCATCATAGAAAGAATACAAGACTACATCAAGCAGTCAGGCCTTCCTAGGGTACCGGAGGGATCGCTAGAGGAATTAGGTGAACCAATCTCCTTCTCTGAGCTTAAACTCGCCATCTCACAAACTCCATCAGGTAAGGCCCCAGGCCCAGATGGCTTCACGCTGGAGTATTACAAACATTATCTATCTTCATTACACCCCTTTCTTCTTAAAGCCCTCAACTCCACAGCCGACCCTGATACACCGACTTCTTTTCCTACGGACATGCTACTATCGCATATTACTGTGATACACAAGACAGGTAAAGACCCTTCTCTTTGCTCAAACTATAGGCCCATTTCCTTACTTAACACTGACCTGAAACTTTATGCCAAGATTTTAGCAAATCGCCTCTCCCCACTAATGGCTAGTCTAATACACTTTGACCAGGTTGGCTTTATACCCACCCGTGAAGCTAGGGATAACACCCTTAGAACCCTGTTGGCTGTACATTGGGCACGGTCGAAGGCCTCGCCCATGATGCTATTATCCACTGATGCGGAGAAGGCCTTCGACCGTGTCCGATGGGATTTTGTTAATATTACCTTACAGCACATCGGCCTTCCTAGAAATATGATAGATCACATTATGGCTCTTTATAAATCCCCTTCTGCTAGGATCAAAATAAATGGAGAACTATCTGAATCATTTCCTATTTATAATGGCGCCCGTCAGGGATGCCCCCTTTCTCCCTTTATTTTTGCTTTATCCCTGGAACCCCTCCTCCGTAATATTAGAGCAAACCCGGACATCGGTGGACTTAAGTTCCCGACAGTTGAACACAAAACCGCCGCGTATGCGGATGACCTCTTATTCTATATAACTAACCCACACATCTCCCTCCCTAATCTTATGATGGAATTTTCCAAATACAGCGACCTATCTAACTTTAAAATAAACTATAGCAAATGTGAGGCGTTAAATGTAGGCCTCTCCTCCACCCTAAAGTCTCAACTAGAGTCCAACTTCCCCTTCACCTGGTCCCCTCGAGCATTAACATATCTAGGCACTAAAATACCTAATAACCTTACAGAAGTCTTCGCCCTTAACTATGTCCCTCTGCTTTCTAAGATTAGGACTGATTTGAAAAGATGGGATGTAGCAAAATTCTCGTGGTTTGGTAGAGTGAACATTATCAAAATGAATGTGTTACCACGATTTCTCTACATCTTTCAGGCCCTCCCGATATTGGCACCTGCTTCATATTTTAAAGAACTTAGGGTACTGTTGCAGAAATTCATTTGGAAAAATAGACCTCCTAGACTTAAGTATGCTCTAACGATCCTACCTAAAATTCAGGGAGGTATGTCAATCCCAGACTTTTCACTTTATTATGGGGCCTCGTCACTCATACGGATTGTAGACTGGCATCGACATGGTGCCCTCAAGCAATGGGTGGGAATGGAAAGTGATTTAGTTTCGCCCCACTTATCGCACCTTCCATGGTCCAATAAGGCAGCGGCTCCTATAGTCAAAGCCTCCCCTTTGACTGAGTGCACCCTCAAGATTTTAGGCCAACTTAATAGATCAAATATCCTCTTTACTCTGCCTTCACCTTTGACTCCTCTACTAGATAACCCTGATTTCGCACCAGGACTATGTAAAAATGCTTATAAACAATGGAGAAACTCCGGCCCCATTAGAGCCGGTCAACTGCTTGAAAAAAGTAACTGGGCGACTCTGTCGACCCTCAGGACTCGCCTGAAATCCCCCTCACTGGATGTGTGGTCCCACTCCCAGTTCATACACTTTCTCTCGGGCCTTGGGAGGGCTGAGGAGTTCTCCAGAGTTCTCTCCCCCTTTGAGAAACTGTGTAGTGGGGATGGGCATGTCCGTCGAGGTATCTCCCAAATATATTCCCTGCTTCTTTCTGATGCCGGGCCATCAACCTCATTACGCACTAAATGGGAATCCTCCCTTGATAGAACTTTTTCAGATCTTCAATGGCAAAAGATTCTCATACTAGCCCAGAAATCATCTATATCGGCACGTATACAGGAGTCCGGCTACAAAATGCTGACACATTGGTACCACACTCCAGATAGAATACACAGGATGTTCCCTAATTCTAGCCCTCTGTGCTGGCGATGTATGGCTCACAAGGGTACCTTGCTCCATATCTTCTGGAGCTGTCCAATCATAGTGCCTTTCTGGAACGCTGTTAAATCTATCATCACTAAAATCACAGATGTAGAACCCTCGGATGACCCTTCATATTACCTTTTGCACAATACCCCGAGGAGACTGGGTAAATATAAGAAATCACTGTCAAAACACCTCATTAATGCTGCCAGATTAGTTATTGCACGTCACTGGAAGTCAAATCAGGCACCCCGTATTGCAGAATGGTTAGGAGAGATTCAATCTATTAAATATATGGAGGATCTTACACACTCCATTCAAGATCGTTTAGAACAATTTAATCGTACGTGGTCACCTTGGTGGGAATTCGAGGAAACCGATACCTTCAAAAACTTAATAACCCCTGGAATAGGCTATTAGCCCTTACATACCCTGACGTTGAAGTAGCGTCACTTATACTCTGCGACATGTGTTGTCTTTTAGAGAATCTTTCTCAGCAGACCCATCAGGTGAGTCTGAGACGTCCGATCCAGATCGTATCTTTACTTTTTCCTTTTTTCTTTCTCTCTTTCTATCTTCTTTACTACAACTTACCTTTTTCTTCCTTGCCTTTTCTCTTCTTCTTTTATATTACTATTGCACACTTACCTCTTCATACACTTGATTAAACACTGATAGATATGACTATGTCTCCTTCTATCTCTGAGTCTCTTAGATGTTTACAGTAGGGGGTGGGCGCACTGGGTGTTTGTTCCCTATGGGCCCTGGGGCCCTCGCCCCCTCATACTTGTTTGCTTTGTTGCATAAAGATGAGACTCGCTCTATATACACATAGGGGCAGATGTGTGTAACCACTTATTCACAGGGGACAGTTTTCATTTAGTTCCTTAATCAGACTTAGTATCAGTGCGCAAGCATAATCTCGCTCTGTTACGTATTTGATATGAAAGGAGCTGCTGCTTGGCTCCTATGTTTATGCATAATATACAATTTGATGTGTATGTAACAGTGTGACGTTGGGAATGGTATTTCTTTCTTCCATGTACTGTTATTTCTTTGAAAAATTTTAAAATAAAGAATCTATAAAAAAAAAAAAGTAAACCTTATAAAAAAATGAGTTTTACTCACCTGGGGCTTCCCTCAGACCCCTGCAGCTGTCCGGTGACCTCGCAGCCTCGCTCCGATCTTCCTGGACCCGCCGGCGACCACTTCCGAGTTTCGCCGCCAGGACCCGACAGGCTGGGAACGCGAGTGACTCTTCGCGTTCCCAGCCACAATAGCTCCCTCTATGTTGCTATAGCAGCATAGAGGGCTGCTCTATATATATTCATAGCTGAAAGGCAATAACTCAACAAATTACAGCTGAGTTGAAAGCAGGTGCATCACAAAGCATATCCCAACACACAACAAGATGGTCTTTGCAAAGGATGGGCTTTAGCACCAGAAGACCATCAAGAGTGCCTTTGGTATCACAGAAAAAGATACCTGTTGTGGGCCCTTGCCACCGTGTTTGATTGGTCTCAAATTGGTTTGAGGAACATCAATCGGAGTTTAAAGGACAACTGTAATGAGAGGGATAAGGAGGCTGCCATATTTACTTCATTTAAGCAATACCAGTTTCCTGGCAGCCCTGCTGATCTATTTGGCTGCAGAAGTGTCTAAATAACACAAGAAACAAGCATAATGTCAGAAACACCTGATATGCTGGATGTTTGTTCAGGGTCTATGGCCCAAGGTATTAGAGGCAGAGGATCAGCAGAACTGCCAGGCAACTGGTATTCTTTAAAAGGAAATAAATATGGCAGCCTCCATATCACTCTCGTTACAGTTGTCCTGTAACCTGCTTCCGTGGCCAGCTCAGTCCCCTGACCAGAATCCTATTGAGCATTTGTGGGATGAAGTTGAAAGATTACTTCAAAGCTTGGAAACGCCACCATCCAATCTGACCCAACTCAGAGCCGCCATTATGTCAGCATGGGCCAACATTTCTCAGCAACAGTCAATGCCAAGAAGAATATCGGCTGTGATCAAAGCTGAAGGTGGACCAACTCGTTATTAGAGGTTGCCTCAAATTTTTGGGTCACTCAGAGTACATCATCTACTTTAAAAGATATGTTTGTGGGTAGATATGTGTACTCTTATGACTGCATGCTTAGCTGAAAGAAAGAATCCACAGCATTGTTAAAGTTCAAATCCGTTAGTAACAAAACACACAACACAGCCCCTATTATCTGCCTGCACCAAACAACAAGTGCGGGTACCGTAAACACGCATACAGCGCATAGCACAGCAGGAGCATACGACAATACAGCTAATATTTGCTTTGGTGGAACAGGTATGGCAAAGACAAGAAACAATGAGGAAAGATCCTGGCCTTATGAGATTATTACAATACTCAACTAACCTTCCTGGAACTCTGAGGTAATGGAAATGCGACCACAGACAAGGTGGCTATACATCAGGTGACTTGGCAGCTAATCGACCATCCGATGTGACGTCACACTGGCAACCACGTGGGGCATGTGTGTAAAAGAAAGAGGACGGAAACAGCGGCGGACACCGACAGGTAAAGTATTCAAGCACGTGCACCGAAGGGGGGGGGGGGGGGGCGCCAGGGGGGGGGGCGCCAGGGGGGGAGGGGGGGCGCGCCAGGGGACGGCAGGAGGGGGGGCAGCGCCAGGGGACGGCGAGGTGACAAGGTGGCATCAGTAGGACGATTCAAGAGAGATATACTTGAAATGGTCAATAACCATTTTGAAACCAAAAATCTGTGTGTGCCTCCCTGTGACATCCCCCCCTTATGCGGTGTAGTGGACTCTCACCTGTTTATCGCATGGTCCAGGTCTTTGCTCTCCCCGCTGGCTTCTCCTTCACTGCTGAGTCCTGGTGTGCATGTGTAATGTAATGCAGGGGACAGACACTAGGGGCACTTAGACCACTAGAGTTCTCTAGTATTTGGCCTTTACATTACATTACATAGGCTCTTAAAGAGAATCTGTATTGTTAAAATCGCACAAAAGTAAACATACCAGTGTGTTAGGGGACATCTCCTATTACCCTCTGTCACAATTTCGCCGCTCCTCGCCGCATTAAAAGTGGTTAAAAACAGTTTTAAAAAGTTTGTTTATAAACAAACAAAATGGCCACCAAAACAGGAAGTAGGTTGATGTACAGTATGTCCACACATAGAAAATACATCCATACACAAGCAGGCTGTATACACCCTTCCTTTTGAATCTCAAGAGATCATTGTGTGTTTCTTCCCCCCTGCAGTTCTCATGCACTGAAGTTTCAGGCTGCTTGTTTTTCTCCTGCAAACAGCTTTGCCCTTGTCTATAATTCTTCAGTATGTGAAAGCCCAGCCAGCTCAGAGGACGATTTATCCAGCTTGTAAAAGAAAAGAGAGAAGAGAGAAGCTGCTCTAATCTAAATAATACACAGGCAGTGTGCATAGAGGGGCCAGAAAGGGTGAGTTCATAGCAGAACCACAACACTGAAGAACTTGGCAGCCTTCCAGACACAGGCCGACAAGTCTGACAGGGGAAATATACATTGATTTATTACAGAGATAGTCAGGGGTGCAGCTAAGGTTTTTGTGGCCCCAAGCGGACTGTAGCAAGAGGCCCTATCCTGCGGCGCGCGAAGCGCGCCGCGGCGAAAAATGGGTGTGGCTATCCCGCATAAGTGGGCGTGGCCATGACATGTGGGTGGAGCAGGAGGGCGGATTGGGACGGGGCTGTTTGCGGGGAAAAAATGGATGTTGGGGTGATTGAGGCGCGCGTAGCGCGCCGAAAGATTGGCGCGGCCATGACATTGTATGGGCGAAGCTTAACCGTAGCACAGCAAATATAGCCAACTATGACCATTAAATAATAAATGCAGCAACAGTTACCCCAGACACCAGAAAATAAAAACGCAATTTGGGCCACATTTCAGCAGAAATCAAACGCAATTAGGGCACATTTTCAGCAGAAATCAAACGCAATTAGGGCACATTTTCAGCCGAAATCAAACGCAATTAGGGCACATTTTCAGCAGAAATCAAACGCAATTAGGGCAGAGTTCAGCAGAAATCAAACGCAATTAGGGCCACATTTTCAGCAGATATCAAACGCATTTAGGGCACAGTTCAGCAGAAATCAATCGCAATTAGGGCCACATTTTCAGCAGATATCAAACGCAATTAGGGCACAGTTCAGCAGAAATCAATCGCAATTAGGGCCACATTTTCAGCAGATATCAAACGCATTTAGGGCACAGTTCAGCAGAAATCAATCGCAATTAGGGCCACATTTTCAGCAGATATCAAACGCATTTAGGGCACAGTTCAGCAGAAATCAATCGCAATTAGGGCCACATTTTCAGCAGATATCAAACGCATTTAGGGCACAGTTCAGCAGAAATCAATCGCAATTAGGGCCACATTTTCAGCAGATATCAAACGCATTTAGGGCACAGTTCAGCAGAAATCAATCGCAATTAGGGCCACATTTTCAGCAGATATCAAACGCATTTAGGGCACAGTTCAGCAGAAATCAATCGCAATTAGGGCCACATTTTCAGCAGATATCAAACGCATTTAGGGCACAGTTCAGCAGAAATCAATCGCAATTAGGGCCACATTTTCAGCAGATATCAAACGCATTTAGGGCACAGTTCAGCAGAAATCAATCGCAATTAGGGCCACATTTTCAGCAGATATCAAACGCAATTAGGGCACAGTTCAGCAGAAATCAATCGCAATTAGGGCCACATTTTCAGCAGATATCAAACGCAATTAGGGCACAGTTCAGCAGAAATCAATCGCAATTAGGGCCACATTTTCAGCAGATATCAAATGCAATTAGGGCACAGTTCAGCAGAAATCAATCGCAAATTCGCAATTAGGGCTGCGGCTGCAAAAAGAAAAGAATTTACTCACCTGGCAGGCTGGCACTGGCAGAAGTCTTCTCTCCCTGGTCTCCTCTCCCGGCCGGCTTCTCAGGCGCGCAGTTCCCACGGAGCTCCCTCCCTGGCTTCCTCCTCCAATCTCCCGCGCTGATTCATGCAGGGCTACGGGTCGGGAAGATGGCCACCCGAAGCCCTGTACTGGAGACATAGTCTCCAGAGCAGGGCTTCGGCGGCGGCCATCTTCCTGTAGCCCTGCTCTGCTCTGCCAGCCCGGCGGGGCTGCGGGGAAAAAGTGACGTCACGCCGACGTCACGGAGCCGCCGAGGCCCCTAAGATTGTGAGGCCCCAAGCGACCGCTTGGTTCGCTTTATGCCTCGCGGCGCCCCTGGAGATAGTGATAACAGAAAGTGCTGCAGTAAAGCAGAACACATTAGAATAGCTTTTGGAACTAGTAGGATGATAAAAAACAGGATGCAATTTTTGTTACGGAGTCTCTTTAAGGACAGGAAGAAACAGTCAGTGAGGAGAATAGGAGAACGGAACCCCACCGTGGATAGGCGAGAGTAGCTTCTTTGGTCATCCAATCAAATGCCACTAGTGACGCGCACCCAGTCCACGACCAATCAAAATTTTTCATCCTGCATGATCAACCTGATTGATTGATTTTGGCCAGAAATCGGTCAACCGATAGTTTGCAGCATCTATTTTTAGTAAATTCGATGAAATTATCTAATTGGCTGGATATCGATGAAAAGAAACATTGAGTGTGTGGTCACTTTTAAAGTACCTCTCTGTGATGCTGAACACTCTATCACACTAGCATACATGTGACTCTGGGAAACAAGGTGTCATTACTCTCTTGTATATAGTTAATAAACATGATTATGACAACATGATGTGGATTTTCAACTACCAATTTATGACATCCCGAGCTCATGACATCTCCAGATCACATCTTGCTTGGTCAGGTTTAGTCCAACGTCTTCTCCCCAAAACTGTCAGCAGTGATAGGATGTGTCCACGTGCGGAACAAAGGCTGTTATTATCTCCACGACTCATTGTAATTTTATAAATAGTGACTAAACAACCCCCCCCCCCTTCCCATCAGCACGATAACATAAATCCGTCACACCCAAAAACTTTCTGCCAGGGCTGGGACTGGTGCGGGAGGAGAGGGCGTACAGGTAATCCTTGGTAAATGAACAAGATAGCGGACTGTAGATTCGTTCTTAACCTGACTCTATCCATAAGTCGAACACTGTGTCATATCTGTTCCCTGTAGCTCTTCTATGCAGCTGTTACGGTGGTGCGCTGTTGACCACTCCACTGAGGTGAGAGAACCCTGAGAGTGCAGAGTCTAAGTGCCCACGGGTGTTCACCAGAGCGCCCCGCAAGGGACGATGGACTTTCAGCTGCCTATTGTTCACCAGGTTGCACTCCGGAATTCCCCGACAGTGGATAGGAGAACAGGGGACACCCCAATGTGGAGGTGAGTCTTGAAATGTCTCCGAGTGGCAGATAACAGGAGGATGTAGTGGTTAAACAATCCGGGTCGGAGGCAGGCAGCACAGTTGCAGAACGTTTAGGCAATCCGGGTCAGAGGTAGGCAGCACAGTTGCAGAACGTTTAGGCAATCCGGGTCAGAGGCAGGCAGCACAGTTGCAGAACGTTTAGGCAATCCGGGTCAGAGGCAGGCAGCACAGTTGCAGAACGTTTAGACAATCCGGGTCAGAGGCAGGCAGCACAGTTGCAGAACGTTTAGGCAATCCGGGTCAGAGGCAGGCAGCACAGTTGCAGAACGTTTAGGCAATCCGGGTCAGAGGCAGGCAACAAAGGGTCAAGACGGGTAATAATCCGGGTCAGGGCTGGCAGCAGACAGGGAGGTCCAGAAACAAGCCGAGGTCAAACCAGAGGAGTGGAGATCAAGAGTAGTCAGGACAATCCGGGTCAGCAACAGGAGATCAGACAATACACAACAGGACTGGCGAACAGACACACTAGCTGACAGACAGATCAGCGCAGAGTGCTGTGAACAGCTGCCTTTTATACTGCAGGGGGGCCGGCTCTGGGATTGACTTTGGCGCCATGCATGCGTCATCACGTACGCCTGCCGCCGCGCACGCGTACAACATGCCAGACGCCGCTTCCGCCCAGTTCTGCACGCATCTCCTGGCAACAGAGACCAAACCATCGCCAAAGACGCATGCGCACAAACAGATGCTTCCGCCCAGAGCCCGACCCGGAAGTGCGACCCGCGGCAAACCACGGCGCTCCGTTTCCCCCGCAGCAATCCGGCCCGGCTGCACGGAGGATACCTCAAGGACCCCCAGACCAGGTGAGATCATTGCCACATGACCCTGACATTGCCCCCCCTTAAGGGCAGTCTCCAAATGACCTCTAGTCTGGGTTTCTCGGGATGATTTCTGTGAAATGCTCTGACCAACCTGGGAGAATGTACATTTTGACTGGGTTCCCACGAATTCTCCTCTACACCAAACCCTTTCCACTTGACCAAATACTGCAACACTCCCGACCGGAGCCTGGAATCCAGAATTCTTTCTACTTCAAATTCCTCAGCTCCATCTACCAGAATTGGTTGTGGAGGGCTACTGGATGAGCGCCCAAAGGTGTCTGGAACATATTTTTTGAGACAGGAGACATGAAAAGTTGGATGTATCTTCAAGGAACCTGGCAAGGTAAGTTTGAACGCTACCTCATTGATTTTCTTTTCAACTGGAAATGGACCAATATACTTTGGCCCCAATTTCTTGGAAGGGCAGAGTAACCTCAAGTTAGTTGTAGCCAACCAGACCATATCACCTGACAATAATTCTGGACCCTTCCTTCTCTTCTTGTCAGCTTGTTCTTTCATTGTTTGCTGGGTCTGTTGTAAAACTTCTCGCACCAATTTAAAATTTTCATTTAATTTAGAAATCCTGTCCTGTACTTCAGGAACTGAAGTCTCTTCCAGTACCCCAGGAATATTGGTAGGATGGAATCCATAGTTCAGAAAAAATGGTGTCTGACCCGTAGAAGAATGCACAGCGTTATTAAAAGAAAATTCTGCCATTGGTAGTAATGTTACCCAGTCGTCCTGTGCTGATGAGGAAAAGCATCGAAGATACTGCTCCAAAACTTGATTAACTCTCTCCGTCTGGCCATTAGATTGAGGATGGTACCCTGAGGATAATGAGACCTTAACCCCCAATTGTGAACAGAGCTCCTTCCAGAATTTGGATGTGAACTGTACTCCACGGTCTGTTACAATATCAGAGGGTAATCCATGCAACTTGACAATTTCTTGTAAGAAAGTCTGAGCAGTAAGGACTGCAGAAGGAATTTTCTTCATTGGTATAAAATGTGACATTTTGGACAATCTATCAACTACCACTAGGATTGTGGTAAACCCTTGAGATGGAGGAAGTTCCACAATGAAGTCCATTGAGATCATGTCCCAAGGGCGGGTGGGTATGGGAAGTGGTGACAGCAAACCCCATGGGCGGAGTCTAGGTGTTTTGGATCTAGCACAGGTAGCACAGGAATCCACAAATAATTTACAATCTTTAGACATTGTTGACCACCAAAACTTCCTTTGAACGAGATCAAGAGTTTTCTTAAAGCCAAAGTGACCTGCCAGCTTGGAGTCATGATTCCATTGAAGTATTGATGTTCGCAGTGTTTCAGGTACAATAATCCGATGGTCTTTATAAAAAATTCCATTTTTACATTGAAATTGATCTTTCCACTCTGAATGCAAAACAGTAGATGCTTGACGGATCTGGTCTATAACTTCAGGTAGGGATAAGAGGAAATTATGATCTGGTAAAATGGTGTCCGGCGACTCAAGAGTTGCTTCCTCGGATTCTGTGGAATACATTCTGGACAAGGCATCAGGTTTCACATTTTTTGATCCTGGACGGTATGTTACATGGAAATCGAAGCGTGAGAAGAACAATGCCCATCTTGCTTGTCTAGGTCTGAGTCTCTTAGCTGTTCTGAGATATTCTAGGTTCTTGTGATCCGTGAAGATTAGAATTGGATGACGTGCCCCTTCCAGAAGGTATCTCCATTCTTCCAGGGCTGACTTGATTGCTAACAGTTCCTTGTCACCAATATCATAATTCCTTTCTGAAGAATTAAGTTTTCTTGAGAAAAATGCAATAGGATGTAGAAGTGCCTTTGGGCCAAAACGCTGGGAGATGATGGCCCCAATAGCCCTATCAGAAGCATCCACTTCAACCACGAAGGGTAAGGAAGGATCAGCATGCCTAAGGATTGGAGCAGATGTGAAGAGTTGCTTAAGTTCCTCGAAAGCCCTCTGAGCCTCTGTTGTCCATTGAAAATGGTGGTGCTGCCTAGTCAATTGAGTGATGGGTAGAACTACTGTGGAGAAATTTTTAATACATTTTCTGTAAAAATTAGCAAATCCTAGAAATCGCTGAACACTCTTTTTATCGGTTGGGACTGGAAAATCAAGGATTGCTGAGACCTTCTTTTGATCCATAGAAACTCCTTGGGAAGAAATCTGCAGTCCCAAGAATTGAATCTCTTCCTTGTGGAATTCACATTTCTCTGGTTTGGCATACAACCCATGAGTACGTAGTCTTCCCAGAATCTTTTTAACATGCCCCTGATGTTCTTCCAGAGATGAAGAGAATACAAGGATGTCGTCCAAGTAGACTACCATAAAATCATCGAGGAAATCTCTAAAGATGTCGTTAACAAAATGTTGGAAGGTTGCCGGAGCATTGCACAATTCGAACGGCATGACTGCATATTCAAAATGACCGAAGCGGGAGCGGAATGCTGTCTTCCATTCGTCGCCTTCTCGTATACGGACCAGGTTATACGCCCCTCTCAAATCCAGTTTAGAAAAAATGTTGGCAGAACGTACTCTTTGAAAAAGATCTGTGATAAGAGGCAAAGGATACCTATTTTTAACGGTGACTTTATTTAACTCCCGGTAATCCACACAAGGTCTCAGTGATCCGTCCTTCTTTTCCACAAAGAATATGCCTGCCCCGGCTGGAGACGTAGAAGGTCGGATAAATCCTTTTTTCAAGTTTTCGTCTATATACTCCTTGAGCACCCCTAGTTCAGCTTCAGAGAGAGAATAGAGGTGACCAAACGGGATTTCTGACCCGGGCCGAAGTTCAATTGGGCAATCATAAATCCGGTGTGGGGGTAATTTATCTGCACCTTTCTTATCAAAAACGTCCATGA
This sequence comes from Hyperolius riggenbachi, assembly GCF_040937935.1. Taxonomy (NCBI): domain Eukaryota; kingdom Metazoa; phylum Chordata; class Amphibia; order Anura; family Hyperoliidae; genus Hyperolius; species Hyperolius riggenbachi. The sequence goes on from NC_090647.1 coordinate 528,663,482, forward strand.
ACTCTCGGTACACAGAAGGAATACAGTCTAATTTCTTAGCTTCCGAACATAATAGTTGGCCACAAGGGAGGAGACAGGATGACTTGCAGTATTCAGAAGTGAATGAGACGTCCTGAGTTCTCCAGTCTACGCTGGGATTATGGGCCTGTAGCCAGGGCATTCTAAGGATGATTGGGAATAACGGGGAATTGATTAAGTTGAAGCTGAGGTATTCTTGATGGTGAGTATTGGTAGTAACCAGGAGGGGAACAGTTTCATGAGTGATTGGACCGGAATTGATACCGGATCCGTCTGCAAGCTGAATGGAGAGACTCTGTTCCTTTTGACGGAGAGGAAGGTGGAGACTCTTGGCAAGGGTGACATCCAAAAAACATGAACAAGCTCCAGAGTCCAGAATAGCCTTAATCTCGCTGATTCCGTCTGGGCCCTGAAGAAACAAAAACAAAGGAACATGAGTAGAGATAGGGAGTTTCATGAGGTCCCCATCAATTCCTGACATTGGATTCTTACCCGCTGGTCTTACGGGGCAAGCCTGTCGAAAATGTCCGGGAGCTCCACAGTATAGACATAAACGAGAGGTAAGGCGTCGTTGGCGTTCCTCAGCTGAGAGTGAAGGTCGAGCCAGACCTAATTGCATGGGTTCCACTTCATCTCCCCCTGTGGCTGAAGCTCCTGAAGATGCTGGAGGACCTGAACTAGGGATAGGATAAGTCCATGAAGACGCACATCCAGCTCTTTCCAGACGTCTTTCCCGAAGGCGACGATCGATCTGGATTGAGAGAGCAATAAGTTCTTTAAGAGTAGCAGGAACTCCGACCCGAGCCAGTTCGTCCTTTAACTGATCAGAGAGTCCCTTGCGAAACTGGAATCGAAGTGCTGCGTCATTCCATTGCGTGTCGTTCTGCCAACGGCGAAACTCTGTGACATATTCTTCGACCGGACGTCTTCCTTGTCGAAGTGCTTGGATAGCAGTTTCAGCAGTAGCTGCCGTGCCTGGGTCATCGTAGAGCTCTCCTAACGCTTCAAAAAGAGTGACCATAGTTTGAACAGACTCATGACCCTGATCCATCATCTGTAAGGCCCAGGCTTGTGGCTCCCCCTGTAGCAAAGAGATTATGGCACCAACCTTGGAAGCCTCGGAAGCATATGTTCTTGGCTGAAGTGAGAAATATAGTTGGCAGGCCCTTTTGAAGAGTCTAAATTTACTCCTGTCACCCGAAAACCGATCCGGTAGTGGCATTTTAGGCTCCGGCTGAGGAGTAGTTACTGTAACGCTAGGAGGAGGGCTTTGTACAGGTGAAGTGGCAATTCCTTGTACTTGAGTTTGTAACTGCTGATAGCCTTGCTCAATCTTTCGGACGGACAGTGTCAAATTAGCGATCTCCTGGCAAAGTTGGTCGATCGGAGACATTCCTCCAGAGGCGTCCATAGTGGCTGATCTGTACTGTTACGGTGGTGCGCTGTTGACCACTCCACTGAGGTGAGAGAACCCTGAGAGTGCAGAGTCTAAGTGCCCACGGGTGTTCACCAGAGCGCCCCGCAAGGGACGATGGACTTTCAGCTGCCTATTGTTCACCAGGTTGCACTCCGGAATTCCCCGACAGTGGATAGGAGAACAGGGGACACCCCGATGTGGAGGTGAGTCTTGAAATGTCTCCGAGTGGCAGATAACAGGAGGATGTAGTGGTTAAACAATCCGGGTCGGAGGCAGGCAGCACAGTTGCAGAACGTTTAGGCAATCCGGGTCAGAGGCAGGCAGCACAGTTGCAGAACGTTTAGGCAATCCGGGTCAGAGGCAGGCAGCACAGTTGCAGAACGTTTAGGCAATCCGGGTCAGAGGCAGGCAGCACAGTTGCAGAACGTTTAGGCAATCCGGGTCAGAGGCAGGCAGCACAGTTGCAGAACGTTTAGGCAATCCGGGTCAGAGGCAGGCAGCACAGTTGCAGAACAATTAGGCAATCCGGGTCAGAGGCAGGCAGCAAAGGGTCAAGACGGGTAATAATCCGGGTCAGGGCTGGCAGCAGACAGGGAGGTCCAGAAACAAGCCGAGGTCAAACCAGAGGAGTGGAGATCAAGAGTAGTCAGGACAATCCGGGTCAGCAACAGGAGATCAGACAATACACAACAGGACTGGCGAACAGACACACTAGCTGACAGACAGATCAGCGCAGAGTGCTGTGAACAGCTGCCTTTTATACTGCAGGGGGGCCGGCTCTGGGATTGACTTTGGCGCCATGCATGCGTCATCACGTACGCCTGCCGCCGCGCACGCGTACAACATGCCAGACGCCGCTTCCGCCCAGTTCTGCACGCATCTCCTGGCAACAGAGACCAAACCATCGCCAAAGACGCATGCGCACAAACAGATGCTTCCGCCCAGAGCCCGACCCGGAAGTGCGACCCGCGGCAAACCACGGCGCTCCGATTCCCCCGCAGCAATCCGGCCCGGCTGCACGGAGGATACCTCAAGGACCCCCAGACCAGGTGAGATCATTGCCGCATGACCCTGACAGCAGCCCTGTGCCTCCAGTGTCCCTGTCTGTGTCACCTCTGTATTTTGTGCCTTCATTGTTCCCCTCTGTGCCACCTCTGCTTCCCCTAAGCCTCCAGTGTCACCTCTGTCCCTCTAAACCTCAATTGTCTATCTTTGTGACATCTGTTCCCCTGTGCCTCTAGTGTCTTCCCCTCTGTCACCTATTCTCCCCTTCTGTGTCACCTTTTGTCCCACTCTGTGTCACCTCTGTACCTTTAGTGCCCTCCTCTGTGTCACCTCTGTTCCCCTGTGCCTCCAGTGTCACCTCTGTTCCTCAGTGCCCTCCTCTGTGTCACCTCTGTTCCCCTGTGCCTCCAGTGTCACCTCTGTTCCTCAGTGCCCTCCTCTGTGTCACCTCTGTTCCCCTGTGCCTCCAGTGTCACCTCTGTTCCGCTGTGCCTCCAGTGTCACCTCTGTTCCTCAGTGCCCTCCTCTGTGTCACCTCTGTTCCCCTGTGCCTCCAGTGTCACCTCTGCTCCCTTGTGTCTTCAGCGTCCCCCTCTGCCTCCTCACTGTGTCACCACTGCCCCCCTTTACCCTGAGCATACCACAGCAAAATGTCATTTTACCAGTTTTAAAAACATTTTCTGTTTGAATTTTTAAAATTGATTTTGAAACAATGTTTTTGACTTGTTCCTAGAATCAAGATTCACATTATTTTCACTGTTTGTATCGTTCGGAAGTCAGGTGTTTGTAAGTCAGGGACTACCTGTAGTTTGTGGGACAATGCTTGTTCCATTATTTTTCCAGTTTTGAATGAGAAAAAAAAAGGTTCTTATTTATCATTTTGATAGTAATAATAAGTCTACAATCTATATATATAAAATCGGATGTATGTGTGTGTGTGTGTGTGTGTGTGTATGTGTGTGTGTGTGTGTGTATGTGCCGCGATCACGCAAAAACGGCTTGACCGATTTGAACGAAACTTGGTATGCAGATCCCTTACTACCTGGGATGATACGTTCTGGGGGTCTCGCGTCCCCCCTGCACACCTGGGCGGAGCTACAAACAGCAAATCAGATTCCACCCATTCATGTCAATGGAAAAAATTTAAAAGGCTGCCATTCTCACAGTAAACAAGCCAGAGTCCCCACACTTGGCACAGTTGGTCACTTGGTGACCGAGGTTACAATTCCAGGAAAAGTGGGCGGAGCATAAAACAGCCAATCAAATTTCAGCCATTCATTTTAAATGGGAAAATCTCAACTGCAGCCATTCTTACACTCGCAGGGTTTTCAAACTTGGCACACTTGGTCACTGGGTGACTGGGATTAATATTCAGGAAAGTGGGTGGAGCCTACAACAGCCAATCAAAATTCACCTATTGATTTTCAAGGGGAATATTTAAACTGCTGCTATTCTTACACTTTTTAATGGCAGAGACTTCAAACTTGCTACAGTCGGTCATTGGGTGACTGGGGTCCAAATTCACTAAAGGGGCGGGGCCACATACAGCCAATCAGATTTCCTTGGTGGATAAATTGCTTCCATTTACACAAATTTGATGTCAGGAACCTGACAGCTCACAAACATGGTCATTGAGTGACTGTGTGTCAAGGTTACAAAAAAGTGGGCGGAGCCAAAACAGCTTTTACAGGGAAAATACAAACTGCAGCCATTCTTACACCGTTAATGGCAGGGTTCTCAAACTTTGCACAGTTGGTCATTGGGTGACAGATTAAGATTTTGGAAGGTGGGTGGAGCCTACAACAGCCAATAAAAATTCACCTTTTGATTTTCAAAGGGAATATTTCATCTGCTACCATTCTCTTATACTGGTAATAGCAGATGCCTCAAACCTGGTACAGTTGGTCACTGGGTGACTAGGGTCCAAATTCAGGAAGGGGGCAGAGGCACAAACAGCCAGTTTTGTTTATTTTTCAATGGGAATATAGAAAGTATTGATACCAAGGACCCCAAAGCTGATAAACTTGATAATTGGGTGACTGGGGTCCAAATTCACTAAAGGGGTGGAGCCACAAACAGCCAATCAGATTTGTTAGATTGATTTCAGCCATTCTGTTATTGGCAGGGTTCTCAAACGTGACACAGTTGGCCACTGGGTGACTGGGACTAATATTCAGAAAAGTGGGTGGAGCCTACAGCAGCCAATCAAAATTCACCTTTTGATTTTCAAGGGGAATATTTACATTGCTGCCATTCATGCACTCTTAATGGCAGAGGCCTAACATCTGCTACAGTCAGTCACTGGGAGACCGGGGTTTAAATTCTGAAGGGAGCGGGCCAAAAACAGCCAATCAGATTTGTTTAATTTCAATGGTAAAATGCAACTTATTGATGCCAAAGACCCCAAAGCTCATAAACGTGGTCATTAAGTGACTGTATGTCAAGGTTAGAAATAGTGGGCGGAGCCAAAAACAACTAACTTTTTACATGGGGAAATGTAAACTGCAGCTTTTCTTACACTGTTAATGGCAGGGTTCTCAAACTTCACACAGTTGGTCACTGGGTGACTAGGATTAATATTCGGAAATGTAGGTGGAGCCTACAACAGCCAATCAAAATTCACCTATCGCTTTTCAAGGGGAATATTGAAACTGCGGCCATTCTCACACTGTTAATAGCAGAGGCCTCAAACCTGCTACAGTCGGTCGTTAAGTGTTTGGGGTTCAAATTCAGTAAAGGGGCGGAGCCAAAAACAGCCAGATTTCTTTGCTGGATAAACTGCTTCCATTAGCACAATTTTGATGCCAGGAACCCAAAAGCTCACAAACTTGGTCATTGAGTAGTGACTGTGTGTCAAGGTTACAAAAAGTGGGTGGAGTTAAAAACAGATTTTTCTGGGAAATTGTAAACTGCAGCCCTTCTTCACTGTTAATGGCAGGGTTCTCAAACTTAGCATAGCTGGTTACTGGGTGAATGGGATTAATATTCAGAAAAGTGGGTGGAGCCTAAACATGCCAATCAAAAATCACATGTCACTTTTCAAGGAGAATATTAAAATTGCTGCCATTCTTGCACTGTTAATGGCACAAGCCTCAAACCTGGTACAGTTGGTCATTGGGTCACTGGGGTTCAAATTCAGAAAAGGGGACAGAGCCACAAACAGTGAATCAGATTTGTTTCATTTCATGGGAAAATACAAATTATTGATGCCAAGGACCCCAAAACTCACAAACTTGGGCATTGAGTAGTGACTTTGTGTCCAGGTTACAAAAAGTGGGCGGAGCCAAAAACAATTTTCACTGGGAAAGTGTAAACTGCAGCCTTTCTTACACTGTTTATTTCAGGGTTCCCAAACTTTGCCCAGATGGTCACTGAGTGACTGAGATTAATATTCAGGGAAGTGGGTAGAGCCTATAATAGCCAATCAAAATTCACCTGTTGATTTTCAAGTGTAATATTTAAATTGCTGCCATTTTTACACTGTTAATAGCAGATGCCTCAAACCTGCTACAGTTGGTCATTGGGTGACTGGGGTTCAAATGCTGGAGAGGGGCGGAGCCACAAACAGCCTATCTAATTTGTTTAATTTCTATGGGAATATACAAATTATTGATGCCAAGGACACCAAAGCTCACAAACTTGGTCATTGAGTGTTTGTGTGTTAGGGTTAGAAAGTGGGCGGAGCCAACACCAGTCAAATACATACCCGGGCAACGCCGGGTCATCAGTGGGTGGAGACAAATACAAATTTCACTGGGAAAATGTAAACTGCAGCCATTCTTACACTGTTAATGGCGGGGTTTTTAAACTTTGCACAGTTGGTCATTGGGTGACTGGGATTAATATTCAGAAAAGTGGGTGGAGCCTACAAAAGTGAATCAAACTTCACCTGTTGCTTTTCAAGGGGAATATTTAATTGCTACCATTCTTGAACTGTTAATGGCACTGGCCTCAAACCTGGTACAGTTGGTTATTGGGTGACTGGGGTTCAAATTCAGAAAAGGGGGTGGAGCCACACACAGCCAATCAGATTTGTTTCATTTCAATGCTGATTATTGATACCAAAGACCGCAAAGCTCACAAACTTGGTCATTGAGTGTTTGTGTGTTAGGGTTAGAAAACGTAGGCGGAGCCAACACCAGCCAAATACATACCCGGGCAACGCCGGGCAATCAGCTAGTGGCTTATAAAAAGACATTATAGGGCACAAAATGAGTCTGACAGTCACATAAAAGCACAAGGCTAGCATCAGAGGACGTTTATAAAGGTCATAAAACTCTGAGATGATTTGCAATATCCTATTAATTTTATGGGGTGGTAATAGAATTATACAATATGAACGTTTGATAAAGTCAAAGGGGTCCATCTGGATAATCCATATATTAAACTTAATGCTTTTTGTCTAAAAATTGTCCACAGACTTCTAGGATTGTAAAAATGTTTAGCGCCAATTTAACGACCAAAATCAATTTTCTTGAGCATGACTAAGATGGGAGCCTTACAATGTATTCATGACAGGTTCTCGGTCCCACAACGACTGGGGAACAAAAAGCTAAGCATTTGCTAAGTCTGACAAAATAGTGTGCAAGTGAGTAGAGAAGCTGACAGGTATCTTACTATTTTGGTAGTTAAACTGCTGTTCAGGAAATGCTTTTGAAAACAAAGAAAGCCCTAAGAATCCCCCATGAGGAGATGGACTAGTCCAAAACCTGTCGGTTCTGTCAGATCTGAACTGCTTACTGTTTTCGCTGACATCTATAGATATTTTAAAGGCTTTATGTATTGATCAGGGTAACCGCTGTATAACACATAGGCTCAGCCTGACTGGTACGTGCCAACATAACCATATAACAGGGCCATAAGTGTGCCCATACATTACTCGATTTTTTTGTGGGCCGATAATTTTGTCGAATCGGAAGAGAACTGGTGCTGCAGCATGGCTGCCCCATCGATATTAAAATCGATTTCTGTCTAAAATCACCTGAAAGGATCCATCAGGTATTGTGGAAAATCTTAGTCGCAAGGGCTCAATTAGGTACCTGTGTAGTAAAGCGGACCTGATCGGGCTCAGCTATTTCCACCGAAGCCTGAGTGGAGAGTCACTACTGTGCCTGTGCTGGATGGCGGTAGGCAAATATTTACCTCACTGATGTTCAGGGGCTTCCAGCGCTGGTTCCTAATGAAGCCTGATTAGGATCCAGAGATTCCCCCTCCCGAGGTAAGGACCAGCTCACAATTGTTTTAAAAACTTATTCGTGGGATATGTTTTTATAAACGCAGGATGCGGATCCTATGTTAAAAATAGGACCCACTTCCACTTTCACAGAAAGAAAATGTCTCGGAGAGTCCGGACTGGACACATTTTCCCAGACTGGATGGTAAAATGTGTCCAATGCAAGCCTATGAGAAGGGACACTGCTCTCACTAGGCTAGTTGCTGCATCCGTGTCACCCGTTTTCGTTGCATCCACGGCGCCGCCATGACGTATACTCATGTGCCCCCCGCCGCCCATTACCGCCGATCGGTTCTTCTAAACAGCCCGGAGGCCGACAGGAGGCACAGGGACTCACCATTGACTGGAACAGACCAATGGGAATCCTCAGCAACAGAAAGAATTCTCATTGGTTCATGTTGAACCAATGCAAATTCTCCTGTTGCTAGGCAGAATTGACCTGTTCCAGCCTATGGAGAGCCATGCTTCTGCTGGCCTCCGGGCTATGCAAGGGAACAAGCGGCAGAACGAGCGGCGGGACAAGCAGCGAGAGGTGAGCAGCGACGCGTACATACCGATGCGCTCAACGCGTGCGCAGACCAGAACATGCCTGCCATCCAGATCAGATCCGGATCTGTTTGACACGGATCCGATCTGGAACGATAGTAGTGTGGAACTACTCTAAGTGTCCCCCAGAGGGTTTTTTTTCTTAGGGGTTTTCTTTACCTAACCTGGGGCTTCTAGCAGCCCTCCGCCATCCTGTGCCCACACCGTCCTTCCGAGACCCTCTGGTCAGCAGCAGCAACCCCCTCAAAGCTGGTCTCCTTATCCCATCCCCATGCACAGCAGCATTTTTTGCATGCGCAGTACAGGAAAATTGCTACTGCGCATTTGCAGAATACTCAGGGCAACGGGAGTGCGACCAGGGTGTGGGCAACTTGAGGCCGTGCATGCGCAACGCCCTCCAATTGGCCACAACCAGCCAGCTTTGAGGGAGTTGCCGCTGCTGACTGGAAGGTTGCTCAGTGATGGCATCGGCACAGGACAGCTGCAGGGGGGGCTGCAAGAAGCCCCAGGTAAGTTAAACTGTTTTGGGTTTTTTTCCACTTAAATAACCCTGTAATCAGACCTTACACAGGCCATCTTTTTTTTTAAATTTGTGCAGGGGTACGCAATTGTTAAAAATGCGAAGACCACATAAATTGTTCTATTTTCTGCTTTTCCAAAAGTACACTGGAACTATGTCACAAGACGACTGAGCTATAATTAGCTAATTAAAGTATAAATGCTGATTCCACTGGATGAACAATAATGTATAACCCTGCATATGGTACAATTAGCCTGAATTAATTATCACTATTTGGATGCTGGTTTAAAAAAAATGTTTTCTCTCCCAGCAGACCGCACACAGCTGGAGCCCTGCAGCCATGCTTTAATATTCAGAACAAAAAACAAACCCACATTTAGCTCCTAATACACAAGAGACCTGGCCGGCTCATCTGAAGTGTTCTGAACGGGAACTACGGTGGCTCTGAGAGGCACAAATTCTCTGTGTGATGCAGCACAGTCATGCCCTGTGCATTGTGTCTATTGTGTCTGTGTAAATGCCTCTTTTCCACAGACAGTTGAACTGTGTGCTTAGCAAGCAGTTACCAGGCAGCAGTGAGCAGTTACTAGGCAGCAGCAAGCAATTCTAAGGCCTTGTTCACATTGCGTTCCGTTCGCAATAGGAGTTTTTTGAGGCATTTTTTCCCCCCGATTTCTGTGCGTTGCGCGGTTTTGTTAAGCGCCCTTTTGCAGAGCGATTGCATTTTCAGGAAGTGAACTCTTTGATCCGGAAAATAATAAATACAATGTATTTATTCTTAAAAATGCTCACGCAATTGCTGCACAAAGCGATTTTGTGAGCGTTTTGCGTTTTTCCTATACCTTCCATTGAGGCGGAATCGCCTCAAAAATGGTCCAAACGAACCGCTCAGATGTGAACTTTGTCATAGAGAATCATTGCACAAGCGCTTTCAGGGCAACTTTGTAAATCGCCAGCGCTTAAAAAAAATCTCAAAAACGCCCCTAGTGTGAACAATTCCAGAGAGTTTGAGAGGCATTTCACTGTGGAAAAGGGCCCATTCACACTTGAGCGGTTTGCCGCGCGATTTCGGGAAACCGCTCAAACGCTAGCGCTTTTTAAAGCGCTAGGGTAATAAAAGTCTATGCACTAATCGCCGCAAATCGCCCAAAACCGCTTAACGCAAACACGTAGCCTGCACCATTTTCAGGCGATTTCCCGGCAATCGGGTTTCAGTGCTATAGAAGCGCAAAATGCAATCGCTAAAAAATTGGCTGGTGTGAATGGTGATTTTTTGGCGTTAATCGCCAAAAAACGCCAGCGCAAAACGCTAGCAAAATCGCTAGCGTTTTGCAATCAGCAAGTGTGAAAGGTTCTAAGGGCCCTTTTCCACAGGCAACTGAACTGCGTGCTCAGTGCCCATTTCCACGGGCAGTTGATAGGCAGTCAAAAAAACTCTCAAACTCTCACACCTGGTAACTGCCCACTGCTGCCTGGTAACTGCCCACTGCTGCCTGGTAACTGCCCACTGCTGCCTGGTAACTGCTCACTGCTGCCTGGTAACTGCTCACTGCTGCCTGGTAACTGCTCACAGCAGCAGCAAGCAGTTACCAGGCAGCAGTGAGAAGTTGCCAGGCAGCAGCAAGCAGTTGTGAGAATTTGAGAGGCTTTTCACTGCCTATCAACTGCCCGTGGAAAAGGGGCCATATACTACATGGAGGTAGTAAAGTTGGTCAGTGATTGGCCAACTATAATTGAAGGTGTGTACCAGGCTTCAGCCTGCCATTTTCATGTTATCATACATGAGCGCCAATCTGACTGGAACCAGCAACCAGCATGAAAGCACGTTGTAGGCGTGTTGGATAATGGCAATGTTGCTAGAATATTTAGCTACCATGACCAATAACTTATTCCGATCTTCTGAAGACTTTAAGCTCCCCAGGTCTGACTCACATGTGTCTATATAACTGGGCCTAACTAAAGATAGACCGATTTTACAAACAAACAAATACGAGAGGCCAAGTTTACAACTAATACAGTAAGAGTAAAGAAAATAGATTACGTTCATGCTCTGATCATTAGGTGCATGCTTATTCATATGGGATGAGAAGTAGGTAAATACCTTCCGCCTGACCAAAGTCACCAGTCAGTGCTGTAGCTGAAGAAACCATTTCAGATTGAGGGTCCTTTTCCACAAGCAGTTGAAAGGCAGTGAAAAGCCTCTCAAACTCTAACAACTGCTTGCTGCTGCCTGGCAACTGCTCGCTGCTGCCTGGTAACTGCTGCCTGGTAACTGCTTGCTGCTGCCTGATAACTGCTGCCTGGCAACTGCTTGCTGCTGCCTGGTAATGGCTCGCTGCTGTCTGGCAACTGCTCGCTGCTGCTGCCAGGTAACTGCTTGCTGTTGCTTGGCAACTGCTCACTGCTGACTGGAAACTGCTTGCTGCTGCCTGGTTACTGCTTGTTGCTGCCTGGCAACTGTTCACTCACTGAACCCCAGTCACCCAATTACCAACTGTACCAGATTTGAGGCTTGTGCCATTAACAGTGTGTTATGATCGCTGCTGCAGCAGATATTGCTGGCAGTAGTAGTGCTGCTGCTCAGGCAGTTCTGATCTCTTTCCATGCAAGCTGCATAGCTTTGTCTGCCTTTCCCTGCTGTCAGCTTGTGACTGATTATCATTCACCTGTGTGGGAATCTGCATGTCTGCTCCCATTGGATGACCTCAGTATAAAGATCTGCTTCCTGCAGGGTTTCCTTGGGCTATCATAGTTTCAGTGTAGCTAGTCTTGCTGTTGCTTCAGCCCCAGACCGTGTTTCTTGTTCTAAAGATACTTTGCTGGTCTTGCATCATATATTGGTTCATTGCCAATATATATGCATACCAGCATGTTTATTATTTTCCTTGTATTCGTGTTATGTTGATACATCAGTGACGCTGATATATACGTACACGAACTGTTTATATCCTGTGTTCAGTTAGTCAGTTTTCCAGCACGTTTTGGTAGTTTGCGCGTATCGTGATCACCCGTGCTGAGTTAGTATCCTGCTCCTGGTCCTGTTTGTGGATTGCGTTCATCTCTGCGAGGAGATAACGAATCCTTCTGAATCCTGTCCTGTTTCCGTTTGTGGATTGCGTTCATCTCTGCGAAGAGATAGCGAATCCTTCTGAGTCCTGTTCCCTGTATTGCTCCAGTTCTAGTCAGTGTTCCTGCTTATGTCATATATCGGTTCATTGCCCATATATACATATGTTAGTCAGGCGTTACAAATAGTTTCATTGATAGCTGTAATTGTAATACGCTAGGAAAACATACTTATTGTATATTTATCTGTGTTACGTTCATCTATCTTGATCCTGCTATTTCCTGACTATCCTGTCCTGTCTTTGTGAGGCACGCCATCGCTGCAAACGCATTGGCTGCCTCATTCCAGTCTTTCTTGTTGTGGACGCTTGCTGTCACTAAGTAGTGGCTAGTTAAGCAAGCGTTCATTCTGTCTACCTGTCCTGATCTCCTCAGTCCTGGTTTATGCGCTCAGCGCTACTTTGCGCTGAGACGTTATCACGAAAGTATTGTTTGTGGCTGTTCGGATCTGCACCGGCTCTGTGCGCCACAATCTCCTATTGGAGTCAGTCCTCTCCTCCACTAAACTGGGGATATCCTGATTCCTTGTGCTGGTGTGTGTACCCCCTTCACGTCAGCTTATGCATCGCGCGCTGACCGTGGAGAATACACCTCCAAGCGTAACACAGTGCAAGAATGGCAGCAAATTAAATATTCCCCTTGAAAATCAATAGGTGAATTTTGATTGGCTTTGTAGGCTCCACCCAATTTTCTGAATATTAATCCGAGTCACCCAGTGTTTGAGAACCCTGTCATTAACAGTGTAAGAATGACTGCAGTTTACATTTTCCCAGTGAAATTTGTATTTATCTCCACCAACATTTTGGTTATGGGGATAAAACGTATCCTATATGTTATTCCAGGTAATGTACAATGTGTACAGTTCAATAATTGTTAATGTCATTAATTATTTGACTACTTCACAGTGCAAAGCGTTACACAGGCACAATCCTGCTTAATTAGGCAATTAAGGTAGCAACTAGATCAGGTAAATGTGAAGCCAAGCGCCTCTGTAATCAGGTAAAAGTGAAGCCAAGCACCTCTGGATCAGATAAATGTTAAGTCAAACCCCTCTCATAGAGGCGCTTGGCTTCACATTTACCTGATCTAGTTGCTCCCTTAATTGCCCGATGAAGCAGGATTGTGCCTGTGAAATGCATTGCATTTTGGAGTAGTCCACATGTGTCAAACTCCAGGCCTGGAGGGCCAGATCCATGCCAGTGTTTAGGATGGACTGAGAAAGAGAGGAATGTGTTCTACCTGATGGACCCCACCTTTCCGGACTCAGACCCATCAATTCATTTGAACTGTATCAAAAATGTGTGAGGATCTCGGCCCTTGTAGGAGCGGTTTGACATCCCTGGAGTAGTCGAATAAGGTTTTTCTATTGAACTGAAACCTAAACTTTCTGTTCTTCCTTTGGGGAGGTACTGTAAGTCCACCACTACATTTTATATGATTTTAAACAAAATTTGTTTTTATTCTTTAGGCGCCTCTGTACAAGTCTACTGCTTTAGAATATAGATCTGTCCGCCCCCCAGATATCCTATCCTCGATTTGGCTTACACAGCAAGTCAGAGAAGCAGAGACAGAAGAAGCTGGGATGCTAACCATACACTTCCAGGATTCCTTTAATAGTCCAGAAGGTGCAGAATTCACTTGAAGGCATGCCAAAATAATAATGGCACCAGCCCAAAAGCCGGATTTCCTTCTGGAGAGCGTTCTGCGCGCAGATTTCACAGGCAGCCAGCGTCGTCCCTCCGCGGACTCAGAGCTCTGGTTCTGCTCCAGCATCGCCCCATATATCAGGAAGACTAATTTGTCTCCCTGCTACTCAGATCATATGATCAAATTTAATCCTAATTAGAAAGCGCGCCCCGAGCTGATCGGAGTCTTCTGATTAATGAAACGCTCCAGTGCTGAGAAGCCGACGCGCTATACATTATCTCACAGCTCATTAATTTCCCTGCGATGTATATTATATAATGCAGGCGGGTTGTGCCATGTCATGTACAGTAATTCACGCTGACAGTCGTCTGCACTGCCCGCAGCTCTGTTTCCTTGGAGTGAGTTATACTGCCAATGTGTCTGTGTGCCAAGTACAGATGTGAAGTCTTGGCTGTTATCTCCGCTCCTCGTTTTGGTTTTTGGCTTTTCGTATAAATGAGCGGAGGAATGAAGCGGTGCTTTTTGGAGGAGGAGACGCTAAAGTATCCAGTTACAAAATGCCACTGGAAGGGAAGCTTTGTTTTACTTAAAGCGGAATTGGCAGCCACAAAATCAAATTCCATTTACCCACTGCTCTGTGTTTACTATGCAGCCTGCAACCTGACCCTGCATTGCAAACACTCCAATCTAATCAGAAATGTTTTTGTTGTAATGAATCTTATCTCAATCAGCCTGGCTCTATTTGGTAAAGAAGGAAGCTTGTCATCGCCCCTCCCACATTTCTGCTCCTCACTGATTGGCTGAGGGCTGTTGAGTGTGACACAAGGCTGAGAAGGGAGAAGCTGCTGAAATACAATATATGCTGTGCTCGTGTGTTTACAAAGCAAGCTAGATATGACAGTTTTTAGAGGATCATTTCTCTACGTTTTCCTTCTGTCCTGTGCAAGAGTTCAGGTCCATTTTAAAGGACAACTGAATATGGAGGCTGTCATCTTATCAGTGTTCCCTAAAGCCATTGCATCCCGGGAGTATGTGTTTCATTTGTAACCTTGGACCTATATCGCTAGATATGTGTTAGAAGTTCTTTCCAACAGCTCCAGTTCTTTTCCCTCCAGGTATAATTAATCAGCCCCCAGCATGGCAGGACTGCCCCGGTGAGTAGAGCCAGGAGGTCAGGATCTAGTGCAACGTGTCCAGAACGCATTCTTCACTACTCAATTACCGACCTGGGGCCTGAAGAGATAGGACCTCCTTGACCTCACTGACCTAGGCCACAGATCTTCACCTTTCTTCTCCTGAACTATTAGACGTTACTGTGACACATATAGCAAAGAATTGCTTTAGAAAGCCAGAAAAACATGAATACAGTAACAGGGCTGTGGAGTCGGAGTTGTGGAGTCGGAGCAATTTTGGGTGCCTGGAGTCGGAAAAAAATGCACCGACTCCGACTCCTGATGAATTTAAACTGTAATTAAAATAGAAAATATGGTAAAATGTTCTATTTCTCAGATAATAGTCATCATAAATAATGTATACATACAGTAATAGCTGTGCTTAGTCCACAAAAATGAAGTAAACCAATCAAAATTAGTTACTTGTGCTGCTTCAATAAAGCAGTCCCCGTATTTTTAAAGTCAGAGATACACATCTGATTGTGACTGTATATATGATGTGTACACAGGAATCTCTTATATATACTAAATAACATCTATGCTGTAAGTATAAAGCCTGATGTGTAGCCGTGTCACTAATAGAAATGGTCAATGAGATGGAAATAATTCTGCATTGATGCTGATTTATGCAAATGTATGCACTCCCTTTGCTGATGAAATCAAATAATTTGATATGTTGTTAAAATTTGGTTTGGTGACTACGAATTAAATGGTACCTGAGAAGGATGAAAAGAAAAGTTTTATACATACCTGGGGCTTCCTTCAGCCCCCTTCAGGCTAATCAGTCCCTCGCTGTCCTCCTCCACCACCTGGATCTTCTGCTATGAGTCCCGGTAATTCAGCCAGTCAGCGCAGTCCGTCCGCATGCCGCTTCCACAGTCAGGAGCGTTCTGCACCTGCGCAATAGTGCTGCGCAGGTGTAGTACGCTCCCGGCGGCGGAGTGTGTGTGCATGCGCACTACACCAGACTGGCTCAAGTACCTGGACTCATAGCAGAAGATCCAGGTGGCGGAGGAGGACAGCGAGGGACTGATTAGCCTGAAGGGGGCTGGAGGAAGCCCCAGGTATGTATAAAACTTTAATTTCATCTGTCTCAGGTTTACTTTGTTACACAGTAGTACTATACTCTACATATGCTCTCCCCACAGAGCTGCAGGGAATCCACTGAGAATGTTGTGCACATTGAACACAGAGGTGTTGTCTGTCACCCATAAAACTTGTTCAGATTGCGCATGAAGAATGTGTAATAGAGGAAGAATCTCCTCATTCCCCTGCAGAGTACCTGCACATCATTCTTACATGTCCCCACAGTTACATTGCCTAGGGCCTGATAGATGTTCTTTGTTCCGGTTTGTACCTTTTACAAGTACTCTTACTAAGGACTAGTTTTAGTCTAAAGGGAATAAATATAGTAGTCTACATATCCTTCTCACTTCAGTTGTCTTGTAAAATTCCTAAGCGTTGGCAGTTAGAGACGAATTTCACGTAACATACTGTTAATCAACAAAATTGTAATATGCAAATTAGAGGAGTCGGAGTCGAGGAGTCGGAGTCGGTGGAATCCTAAACTGAGGAGTCGGAGTCGGTGGATTTTTGGACCGACTCCACAGCCCTGCTTACATGTACCCACAGCTACATTGCCTAGGGCCTGATAGATGTTCTTTGTTCCGGTCTGTACCTTTTAAAAGTACTCTTACCAAGGACTAGTTTTAGTCTATGACTAAAGGGAATAAATATGGCAGTCTCCATATCCTTCTCACTTCAGTTGTCTTTTAAAATTCCTAAGCGTTGGCAGTTAAGAGACGAATTTCATGTTACATACTTTCAATCAACAAGATTGTAATATGCAAATTAGAGGAGTCGGAGTCGGAGGAACCCTAAACTGAGGAGTCGGAGTCGTTGGATTTTTATACCGACTCCACAGCCCTGTACAGTAATACTGCACAGTGCCATGAATGGTTAACCTAGTTCTGTGGCAAATTTCTTTTTAGTGGAAGTCCATTTCTCTTTTTTTCCAGCCAATGATCACCAGAATTCAACTGTCTAGAGTCATTTGTCCATGGCAGCGCTGCGTAATATGTTGGCGCTTTATAAGTACAATAGATAAATAAATGGCGAACTACAATTACTGGTTACAGTGATTCGTCTTTTTATAGAAGTGCTCATAAATGTGATTATTATGGCAGATTGAGGCACTTTAACCCCACAACCTCTCCATAGATGGATAGACATTGTCCTCTTTCCCACTGATCAATGGATACTGGGTATCCCATCTGTATTACGCTTCTTGTGCAGAATAATGTGCACCATCTGAATCTACCACACACCATCTTACTCCCAGCATGCCTTAAAGGGGAACTGAAGAGAGAGGTATATGGAGGCTGTCATGTTTATTTCCTTTTAATCAATACCGGTTGCCTGGCAGCCCTGCTGGTCTATTTCTCTGCAGTAGTATCTGATTAAAACCAGAAACAAGCATGCAGCTAATCTTGTCAGATCAGACTTATAAGTCTGAACCACTGAAACACCTGATCTGCTGCATGCTTGTTCAGGGGCTATGGCTAATAGTATTAGAGGCAGAGGATCAGCAGGGCTGCCAGGCAACTGGTATTGTCTAAAAGGAAATAAACATGACAGCCTCCATATACCTCTCTCTTCAGTTCCCCTTTAAGTCTAGTGGATCTCAAAGTGTTGTAAACATGTACAACTTAAAACCAAGTCCCATGTGCTGGAACCTCCTAAGTCTGCTGGCAGGAGACAGGTAGTCTCAACATGCGCTCTCAGCTGCGTAACGCCTGACTTGGGCACCCCCATACACCGTAATGTTATACAGTCTATGGCGGCGCAGGGAGATTTCTCCCCAAATCACAGTAATTCGAGTTGCTATGACTCGGAGGGGGGAATCATTTTTTACATGGCGCCCAAGTTTTCTGCAAAAGCAGGGTGAGCCATCTTTCGGCCCATCCTGCGTCCAACTAAACAACGACGAGACCATACGTGTGCTGCTGGCATGTCTGCTCCTTACCCTGCAAAATCATAATTGGGTAATTTTCATTTACACGGCTTCTATGCTCTGTGATACACAGCCAGAGCAGTTTTTAAGCACAGGCAAAGCAGGCAGATGCCTGGGGTGTCTCTTGCAGGAGGGGCCACCACCGAGCAGGCAGAAGGAGGCAGCACTAGGCTTATTTCTGATACAGGCTGAAGGTTGGAGGTGATTAAAAAATTGCACCCTACAGGAGGAAAAAACACAGACAACAGGAACCTAAATACTGCAGTATGTCACAGTAGCAGGAAAATATTGTAAGAGTGAAGGTAGATTATACTCACAAAGGTGGGTTGCAGAAGGGGAACCAACCGCTGTCGGCAGGTGGAGATGTACAAACTCGACTCCACTCTGGTACCAGGCAGAGCTGATGGTGGTCTCCCTCTGGATACAAAATAACAACAACCTCAAATGACCTGTAAATGGCCCAAGAAGGATGTTTTCCCTCCAAAAGGAGGGTGATGGCACAAAATATAGGGGAAAGAGGCGTCCAGGAGTAACAAAATACTTTAAAAAGAAATAAAATGAAAAAAGGTGAGGTGGCTTACCTCAAGGAAGACAAACTCACTTAATAGAAGAGTTTTTATTTGCTTATTTTTAGGCAATAAAAACTCTTCTATTAAAGAGAGACTGAAGCTTCCTAAAATGACCCTTTTTTTAGCCAGTCCTGTTAAGCATTAATGGGTTAACTGAAATGCCGCTATCACGCAGCAATCAAGGCTTTAATCACCCCGTAATGCCCGGGGCAAATTGCGGGGCTCCTTCCTGTTGAAGGCAGAGCTTTGAGCTGCAGCACTGCCTCCATTCGCGTCTATCTCCCGCTGATCTCCGCCCCCTCCCGCCCCTCTCAGTCTTCTTTCACTGAGAGGGGCGGGGAAGAGGCGGAGATCCGCGGGAGATTGACATGAATAGAGGCAGAGCTGCAGCTCAAAGCTCTGCCTCCCTGGGCAGCAAAATCCACGACCAGGAAAGTCGTGAATTTTGCCCCGGTATTTGGGGGTAAAAAAAGCCTCGTTTTGCCGCGGGAAAGCTGCGTTTCAGCTAACCCATTAATGCTTAACAGGACTGGCTAAAAAAAGGGTCACTTTCAGAGGCTTCAGAGTCTCTTTAAGTGAGTTTGTCTTCCTTGAGGTAAGCCTCCTCACCTTATTTTCATTTTATTTGTTTTTACAGTATTTTATTACTCCTGGGCGCCTCTTTTTCCTATATCCTAACTTCTTATACATTTCATACTGAAATCTATAGGAAATTGGTCTCCAGTGTATGGGCAGGCAACACATTCCTCTCTGATCAGATTGGATCAGAGAGAGATCTGTCTCATGGTCTGCACATACACCATCTGAAGAATGGGCACCTTAAAGGAACATGGCCAAGAGGTCTGGGAACACTACACAGTGTCCACACCGAGGCTGCCTCATAGCGCTAGACATGTTCAGGCTAAGGCAAGAGGTCTGGGAACACTACGCGGTTACCACACCAGGGCTGCCTCATAGCACTGGGCATGTTCAGGCCAGGGCAAGAGGTCTGGGAACACTACGCGGTTACCACACCAGGGCTGCCTCATAGTGCTGCGCATGTTCAGGCCAAGGCAAGAGGTCTGGGAACACTACGCAGTTACCACACCAGGACTGCCTCATAGTGCTGGGCATGTTCAGGCTAAGGCAAGAGGTCTGGGAACACTACGCAGTGTCCACACCAGGACTGCCTTATAGAGCTGGACAAGGCAAGAGGTCTGGGAACACTGCGCAGTTACCACACCAGGGCTGCCTCATAGTGCTGGGCATGTTCAGGCTAAGGCAAGAGATCTGGGAACACTACGCAGTGTCCACACCAGGACTGCCTTATAGAGCTGGACAAGGCAAGAGGTTTGGGAACACTACGCAGTGTCCACACCGGGGCTGCCTCATAGCGCTGGACATGTTCAGGCCTGGCAGAGCTCAGGGGAGTTGCAGTAAACAAATGTTTTGTTCAGCTGTCTACAGCCAGGAATGACATTATAGCCTACAGCAGACCATAAACTGAGGAATTTGACTACAGAGCCGTTTACAAGTTGACATAGAAAAATGAAGCGGTATGGTGATTACATGGCAAGCGAGGCTCAGAGTGGATGCGTGTAAGGCTGTAGACTTGGGGACTAAAAACTGCATACTGTACATCATTTGGGGGAGGGGTCTAATTCACCCAGAATGCAAATGGAGCAGGGCGCTCTGGTAGACTGTAGACTCAGTAACAGCATTACTAGACTGCACCTGTTAAAGCTAGCAAGACTATCACTTGTATGGAAAGAGGCTCAGATGTGACGGAAAAAGATATAATATACAAAAAGGCCACATCTTGAAAATGTAAATCCATTTTAGATACTTAGGGGCATATGCACATAAGTCCGGTAAACGGGGCTGTGGAGTCGGTACAAAAATCATCTGACTCCAACTCTCACTCCTCAGTTTATGAAACCACCGACTCCGACTCCAGGTACCCAAAATAGCTCTGACTCCTCAACTCCTTAGTCTAAAACTTACTAGGGCTGTGGATTTGGTGCAAAAATCATCTGACTTCTCAGTTTATGAAACCACCGACACCGACTTCAACTCCGAATCCAGGTACCCAAAATGGCTCAGACTCCGACTCCACAGCCCTGCTGGTAAAGTCTCCTTGCACAAGGAGCACACCA
This sequence comes from Hyperolius riggenbachi, assembly GCF_040937935.1. Taxonomy (NCBI): domain Eukaryota; kingdom Metazoa; phylum Chordata; class Amphibia; order Anura; family Hyperoliidae; genus Hyperolius; species Hyperolius riggenbachi. The sequence goes on from NC_090647.1 coordinate 528,683,883, forward strand.
CAATTTTACCATTGAACACACTGGCAAGGTTCCAGGCATTGAACAACTAATGCGAACCTAGGTAACATGAGCATTGGTAAAGTGACGTGTGCCTTTAAAGGGAACCAAACACCACTTTTTTTCCTGGTTTCGAATAGCTATAGGGGATGCCATGTTCTCTTTCTAGCTGCCCAATATTTATCCAGGGAGAGATGTGAAGATAGCATCTGTGACTTCTCTAAACTGTTTGAAGCATTGGCCTCAAATCCCTAAGCTTAACTCCTGTCTTTAATAACTCTTCTGAGCTGTTTCTACAGTTATCACCATGGTGATAAATGGTGATAACTGTAGAAACAGCTCAGAAGAGTTATTAAAGACAGGAGTTAAGCTTAGTGAATTGAGGCCATAGTGTCCTATCTACCCACCCACCCCTGCAGATGAAAGCTTTTGTTTGCTCTCTGCTAATGTGTGCAATAAAATAATTACATCAGTCCTTATCTGCCTGAAACTTCTGCAGTCGGCATGCCTTGGAAGCAGGCTAATAAAACCCTCTGCTAAACCTTTAAGGGCCCTTTTCCACTAGAGCGATTGTGATTGCTGAATCGCAAAATCGCAAATCGCTAGTGATTTTTAAATCGCTAGGGTTGTTACTTTATCATAGAAATCATGAGAAGTATTTTCCACTACAGTGATTCGATTTGGAAATCGCTAATCGCAAATCGCAATCGCTTGCTGGAGCGATTTTTACAATGATAATGCAATGCAATTGAAAATCGCAAATCGCAATCGCATAACAGAATTAATGAAAAATCGCAATCGCAATCACTGGCATTTGTGATTTGTGATTGCAATTGCTAGTGGAAAAGGGCCCTCAATGTATAAAGAAGAGGTAAAATTGAAGTTTTTTTTAATCAATCAGCCACATTGTTGGCATGCCAATTAATTGTGCTCTTGAGATGCCATGGGTGCTAAAAATGGTGCATGGTGTGAATGTGTCGCCTCTGGGTGCCCTCGTAAGGCATTGGCAGCACTCGTGTCCCCATTTTAAGGCCCATTTGGCCCATTTTCTCAGCTTTTAGGCTTTTTCTTGATACCAGCATACTGCTCAAAACACAGAACCTTTTTTAATAGTAACTGTATTGCATGAATTAGACCATCTCTGAGCAGAGTTGTACTTCCTCTTGCATGCTGTCCAGTTAGCAGTGAGTCACATTGTGTTGGATTAGTCATGACACTGCGCTCATACCCTGCCAGGGCTATGGCCTCACAGGCTCCTAGCTGTGTGTTGCTCACAGGCAATTAAAAGCTCATTTTACAGCTGGATCTCTGCAGACTATCGAACCAGCCCAGCTCTGTGTATTTCTGCAGTTATTCCAGGGAAGGTATTTTGGGGGCTCTGTTTATACCAGCTGTGATTTCTGGAGAAGCTGCTCACCCTGCTGTATAGAGGGCATGGAGGGTGATAGATACTAGCTTTAATCATGATGGCAGATGAAGGAGGGGGAGAAAAGCCACAGCAACGAAATGTCACTCTGAATGCTGGTAAAACAGGATTCACTCGTCCTCAAAGTGAAATGCCATTTCCGTGAAGGCTGATGTGATGGGTGTTACAGTTAATAGAGCAGAGAGTGAAGGCTTGGCCAGATCTAGCCTTACTTCGGAGATAAAACTACAATTACCTGCGTGAATTAGGACAGAGACAGCTGGAGCACCAAGAGAACTGTCCACACCGAATGCTGATACAATCGAAGAACGAACGAGTGTAAAAAAATGTATTTTTTGGATTATAAGACTCACTTTTTCTCTCCCAAAAGTGGGGAAAAAGTCACTGTGTCTTATGGTCAAAATGCAGGGAGATCCTGACTTGTGAACGCCTGCCAATACAAACCTCCAACCCACCGCAATGTCGGGGACTCCCTGTACTGTGCCCATGCAGAGGAGGACACAGGGGGTCAAATGGAGGACACTGGGACACAAAGGGGCATAGAGGAGGACACAAGGGGGACACAAAGGTGCATAGTGGAGGACACAGGGGGTCAAATGGAGGACACTGGGACACAAAGGTGCATAGAGGAGGACACAAAGGGGCATAGAGGAGGACACAAAGGTGCATAGAGGAGGACACAGGGGGTCTAATGGAGGACACTGGGACACAAAGGTGCATAGAGGAGGACACAAAGGTGCATAGAGGAGGACACATGGGTACAAAGGCGGACACATGGGGGACAGTGGAGGACACAGGGAGGCACAAGAGGTACAAGGGGGTATGAGGTACAACGGGGAATAATCCACAAGATGCCCCTTCACCAAGGATACACCAGGTTTAGTATATATTTTCCCCCCTGATTTTTGTCCTCTAAACCTAGGTGCGTCTTAAGGTGCAGACACACGCACTATTGTAACAAACAACGGGTCCATCAGACCCTCTGGCTGGGCGGACGTTCTGCCGACAGTAGGACGTGTGTACAGTCTGCCGACAGTAGGACGTGTGTACAGTCTGCCGACAGTAGGACGTGTGTACAGTCTGCCGACAGTAGGACGTGTGTACAGTCTGTCGGCAGACTGTGCAAAGTATGTGGCTGCTTGTCTGCAGTACTGCCATTATACTTTACCCCAACTTGATCACCTGTTCAATCACCCGATTGAGCATATAGTAGATGATGCTCAGAAACTCATACATTATACTAGTACTATATGGACATTTATGGCATTCTTACTTTTTATTTCGCTCCCATTAGATTCTGTATAGTAGAAAGAAAGAAATTCTGGAACCTAAAACAATCATTTGATATATTTCTGTGGGCTATTGCCCTAGACAGCTCTTTATAGGTGTTATGGTTAAGTGCAATGTATGTGCCATCACCAATAGCTTTCAATCAGCTTTCACTTTAGTGCACTTGAATCAGCAAAGAGGTGAATTCTGATTCGCTGTCACCGACGACAGCACTTGGCACATCATACTTACTGCCTTAGCTTATTGAATATCGTTCAATGACATTGCACTTGTCCGAGAGGCAGTGGAGGTGACTTAATCAGAGGGCCACAAATCATTGCATCCTTCCTGTCTTCTGCAAGGATAAACCATGAAACGTCATGATATTTTTAGCCTGGTTGTTCTTCATTGTGGGTTTAATTAATTAAATAATGCCAGCGTTTTTCAGGGTTGAAAACAATGGCTTTCCGTGGAAGTTTAAAACCAGAACACAAAATGCAATTAAATTTGGCAGCCACCATATAATTGTGCGACAGGAGAAATGCAGTTTTGGGATTCTTCATTCCCACAGGTAAGTGTTGATAGACGTAGGAGACAGCAAGGGGAGGGTCAGACTATGGTTAGGTCGGGCGGGGCCTTGCCTGTAAATGGTTTCTGAGGCTGTTACAAATGTGAGCGGTCAGTTTGAATTGTTATTGCATGAAATGTCAGCACGGTATTGAAAATAATGCAATGAGGCATATCGCTAGTGACATATTTCACCTCTGCACAAGGATAGTCTTGCCAAATCCAAATAAGCTTTATTGGCAGGACCAAATAAATATAGCATTGCCAAAGCAAAACATTAGCATTAGCATGGGAGGGGTGATTGTAGGAATAAGGGAAGGGTATAGGGGGTTGGTTCATACAGTCCATAAGGGTGTGGAAGATATAAAAGACAGTATAGGGGGCTAGATGAGGAGGGTATAGGGGGAAGTAAAAGGGGTATACAGTCCATACAGTCTGTGGGGTGTCGTGTTCCTCTCAGTTGGTGGCCACTCGTCAAGCCTAAGAGACCACATACAGATCAGGTCATTTGCTTCTAATCGATGCTTGTGTTACTTATCGGTGATAGAGTGCCCAAGGGGGTGTGTTGGGCGCTCAATGCGGCTAGTAGTCGATCATCTACTACACAAAAATTAATGGTTGGAGCCAATCATAGAAGAACAGCTACAACTAGCAGCCGTTTGGGCGCTGAGCTTTAGAGGTTGGTTTTAGCCACTTACAGGAGGGGGTGGTTTGTTTTAGGCTTGTAGAGCAGGGGGTAGGTATTAGTGGTTATTAGGGTTTGGTATAAGGTGGGGGGTTCGTTGTACAGGTGTGCCCTAATGCCACTGGTCTCTCCTCTGGATTGCTGTCACCCAGTTACTTTAGTTTATGCAGAATACACAGCTTAGTCCGGAACTGGACTGCACGTCTGCACTGTGATCGTTCCAAAGCTGTCACACAAAATGATCAGTGATGATAGCTACAAGTATTGCCAGTGGGACCTAAATTAGGCCTAAAGCCCGGTATTTACGCTAAAATATATCTTTAAACAACAATCAGCAGGCATGCTTATTGTTTTTCACCGCCATTGCTTCTCCACACTTCTTCATAGACACAGAACACACTGCTTGGCTGGTGCCTAACGAAGAGTCTGTACAGCTCTGGATCCCCACAGTGTAACCCGCAGCATCGCCCTCTCACCATGCAGCACTGGAGTTACCTGGCCAAGGCTCTGGCAGGGACATTAGATAGTGAGCCCCTCTGAGTGACAGTTAGGGCTCTTTTCTTAGAAACGCAATCACGCTGCGATCCCTCTTCCTTATAATTACCACCACTGCGATTGGAGTGCGATTTATCGGGTGTACGGTGCGATTGTGTTGCGGTTTGCGATTTGCACCGGAGAAAAAAATGAGTGGAAAATTGCCGGATCGTGGTAAAAATAGCGTAATGGTGCAAATGCTGTGCGATTTTCCTGAGCTTTTACATAAAGTTAAAATGGAGCAGGACACGATTGCACTCAGGAGAAAATCGTGACGCATACAGATTGTACTAATGGTAATGGTCGCCGCAGCTTCCACCAGTTTCGTTATACCTAGCGTTTTGCGATTTGTTAGCGATAACGGATTCGATTGCTAACCTCTATAAAAATTCTGCACTATATAAATATATAATAACAGGTACAGGTCAGGTGACAAGATCTGTGTTGAGCTAAGCTCAGGTTTAAGGCACAGTGGCCAGGATACTAGGAAATTATATATAGTGTTTCCTTTCATAATGCACTTCCCCATATCACATGCTAAGATCCCGGCACACAGGAAGCAGGTGTATAACTAAACACACCGCAGTCAGCGCCCAACTGCTTATACACTGGCCCTGATGTACTAACACTGGGGAAAGCCTGGACTGGCTCACACACTGACCCTGATTTACTAACACTGGGGAAAGCCTGGACTGGCTCACACACTGACCCTGATTTACCAACACTGGGGAAAGCCTGGACTGGCTCACACACTGACCCTGATTTACCAACACTGGGGAAAGCCTGGACTGGCTCACACACTGACCCTGATTAACTAACACTGGGGAAAGCCTGGACTGGCTCACACACTGACCCTGATGTACTAACACTGGGGAAAGCCTGGACTGGCTCACACACTGACCCTGATTAACTAACACTGGGGAAAGCCTGGACTAGCTCACACACTGACCCTGATTAACTAACACTGGGGAAGGCCTGGACTGGCTCACACACTGAACCCTGATTTACTAACACTGGGGAAAGCCTGGACTGGCTCACACACTGACCCTGATTAACTAACACTGTGGAAAGCCTGGACTGGCTCACACACTGACCCTGATTAACGAACACTGGGGAAGGCATGGACTAGCTTATACACTGACCCTGATTAACTAACACTGGGGAAAGCCTGGACTGGCTCACACACTGACCCTGATTAACGAACACTGGGGAAGGCCTGGACTAGCTTATACACTGTTCACATTATAGGCGTTTTTGTAAAAATTTAAGCGCGGGTGATTTTCAAAATCATCCTGCAAGCACGTGCGCAATGATTCTCCATGAGAGAGTTCATATCAGAGCGGTTCGTTTGCGATCCGCTCTGAAAAACGGTGCTTGGGCCATTTTTGAGGCGATTTGCCTCATTGAAGGGTATAGGAAAATGCTCGCAAAATCGCTTTGCCAATCGATTGTGTGAGTGTTTTTTAAACAAATTACATCGTATTTATTTTTACGGATTTTTTTTTTCCGGATCAAAAGACGGAAGCGCTTTACAAAATCGCTTACAAAAACGCCCACAAAAGCGAGCGAACGCACAGAAAATCGCGGAAAAAAAGCCCACAGCGTATAGACAAGGCGAGCTGAACGCAATGTGTACAAGACCTGACCCTGATTTACAAACATTGGAGAAAGCCTGGACTGGCTCACACACTGACCCTGATTTACTAACACATATAAAATGCACAATAAATTACCTTTTTCCGTTGTTGCTGTCATTTAAAGTAGGTAGTAAAAAGCTGACAGATCTGACAGATTTTGGACTATTCCATCATCTTATGGGGGATTCTAGGTATTTTCTTTTTTCTTCACAAAAACACTCCCTGGAAAGGATGTACACATATGTCAGCTGGCCTCGCTACTCGATTGTGCACTATTTTTCAGTGTTGTTTTTTTGTTTTGTTTTTTAAAGAAACACTAAGAATCCACCATGAAGAGATGGATTAGTCCAAAACCGCTAAGATGTTCACTTACTGTAAGTGACAGCAACATAGGCTAAAAGTTAGATACAGTTCATTTTACTCTGGAAGTACATTTTATATGTATATATTTTAAATGTTACACTTGTTCATGATAGTGGTACTTTATCCACTGTCTGCTACTAGGAGTTTTATGTTTGCCAGCCTAACTCAGGTTTTGTTATTGTAGTGGAATGAAAACACCTGCTGTGAAAACTTCCTGCAATAAAACCTGCACTTGTTGCAAACATTTCTCACTCCAGATGCAAGCACACAAACCGCAATCACACTTACCGTACCTTTCAACAATCCTCACTATGTTCTGATATTACCCAAATAAGGTAACCAAATTTTTGTCTTCAAATGCCTCTTTTCATCACCTGTCAGCTACTTCCGACTGGGTGCTTGCTAGCGCTCAGCACAGTGGTGGAGAGGTGGCTCCTATGAAGTTGCATGGTGAGTTGCAGTCCTCAGATGCAACAGACTTTTTTTACCCCCATATAATGTCATCACATGTCAGACGTGACAAACACGGTGTTACCAAACCTTCAACTGCGTGTAAATGAAATGAAATGGCCCTTGTGGCCAGCAGCAGGGAGGCTGAATTACCCTACAAACGAGCAGTTTAGCCGCCCGTCGAAAAGTACTGTAGGGGGTCGGGGGGAAAAGAGTTGACCTTACCCGGGGCTTCTAATGGTCCCCCGCAGACGTCCTGTGCCCGCACAGCCACTCACCGGTGCTCCGGCCCCATCTCTGGTTCACTTCTGGAATTTCCGACTTTAAAGTCGGAAAACCACTGTGTCTGCGTGGCCGTGTAGAGTGTATTCCGCAGGCCCAGTACGTTCTGCGCCTGCCCAGTACGCTCCTGGTGACGTCAGCGGGAGCGAGTATCACTATATGAATGCCAAAGTAACCACTTTGCTCAAAATTTCGGAAGAACATTTTTAGCCAGAGCTGGACTATAATCAATGGCATTAAAAAGATTTTACCGTTCTTATCAAAACAGATTATTTGTCTTGGTTCTAACATTTTCGTGTATCACAGTTAAGTTGCACTAATTATGCTGGTAACAGCAGTACCATCACTGATAATAAGACCCAGTTCACACTGGCAGAAATTAAAAAAAATGTGCGGATCCTAATGGATGCAAATGGATCCAATGTTAACCTACTATTACTTATTCTAAGCACAGAGTATGGGATCGCACACCACAGTCAAGGTGCTGAACCGTGTTAAAGTCAACAACAAATTTCCAATGGGTTCGCACACTCTTAGATACCAAATCCAGTTTATTCAATATGCGTGACACACCATTCCAGAAAACCAACGAATCGTTTCGGGGCCCCTCAGGGTCCCCTTTGTCAAGGTAACAGTACAGAATGGTACCATATTGAATAAACTGGATTTGGTATCTAAGAGTGTGCGAACCCATTGGAAATTTGTTGTTTACTTATTCTAAGGGCTGGTACACAACGTGCAATATTCTCATCAGATTGATGGTAAATTTACCATTGTTTGAAGATTTCCAGCATGTCTGATCTGCTTACGATCAAGCAAGGGATCAATGTTGCGCAGTTCTGAACTCAAAATTGATCCCTTTCTCGATCAGAAGCAGATTGGACATGCTGGAAATAATCAAACAACGGTAAATTTCCTGTCGATCTGATGGGAAAATTGCATGGTGTGTACCAGGCATAATACTAATTCTAAAAACCAGTAGTCGTAAAATCAGTTAGAGCAATGTTGGAGGAGGAGTAAAACTTACTATACAATTGTAGTAAACATAATAGTGGCAGTAATATTGATTGTTGTGATGAAAACCAATGTTCAGAAATTAGAGTATCACTTTCTTTAGATTTTGGATCTGCGAAAACCAGAACTAAAGGAGGCGGAATTTAAATTTTGCACGGGGTCTAATCAGATTTCTGAGTAAATGATTAAGGGCCCGTTCAGACTATGTGCGTTCCTAGCCGTTTTTACAGAACGCATACAGAAAGATTTTATGCACAGAAACGGCTACTAATGTTTTCTAATGGCCTCGTTCACATGTATGCGTATGAGACGCATACGTTTCTCATCCGCATTGCTGCACGCAGTTCTGTGCGTCACGCACAGAAACGGACGCAATGAAAGTCTATGGACACATATCAAAAACTCGTACTATTGCATTTTTAGCGTACATTTCCCTCTGCGGTTCCCATAATTCTTTTCTGTTTCCCTGGTCACGTGTGTGTGTGCAAAACTCAATAGAAAACACATTTGAACGCAAGAAAAACGCATGCGTTTTTCAACTTGCGTTTCTTTGAATTTATACGTGTTCTACAAACGCTGACAGTCTGAACAGGGCCTTAGTGACAGCTTGAATTAATCAGGCTGTCAGTTTCAATCATTTTCTCCCAGAACCTGATTAGATCCTGTTCTCCCCCCTCCAGTGAGAAAAAAATCAGAAGACAACTACTGTGGAAATGTTTGCAGAAGTAATGGAAGCAATACCTGTTCAGGTCCTCCTCCCCAATTGTACTCCTCAGAATATCATCTGCCTTCTCCTGAGATGAGGTCCTAGTGAAGAGCCTAGTCTTAGAACTATTCTCCTCTTTCTCTTGCATTGAGGTCCTGTTGAAGAGTTTGATCTTGGGGCTATCCTCCTCCTTCTCTTGGGTTGAGGAGGTCCTGGAGAAGAGCCTTGACAAACCCCTGGACTTGTCCTGTTCCTCAGAAGCCCCCCTGGCCAATCCATTGTCAGCTTTGCTGTTCTGGGTTACCCTCCTGAAGAAGAGCCTGGAGGGACTGTGACTTCTCTCCTGCTGCTCCTCTCCAGTGTCTGAGCTGTCACTCTGCTGCTCCTTCCTCTCCTGAGATGAAGCCCTGGAGAAGAGCCTGGACAAGCTCCTGTCCTGCTGCTCCTCTGCTGCCCCAGATGCTGCTGCTGCTGCTGTACTCTTCTGTCCCTCCTCGTCCTTCTCCTGGGAAGAGCTCCTAGAGAAGAGCCTGGAGAAGCCCTTGGCTACCTCATCCTGCCAGGAGCCCGTTCTCTTGGGAGCGCTCATGTCCTCCTAGAGATCACCGAGGAGGACTTCCCCAGGCGCGCCGATGTCCTGCGGGAACATACGGGCTGAACGGCAAAGTTTGTTAAAGTTTCCAAGTAGTTAAGCCGCTCTGGCAGATCAGCCAGACAGAACCAGGAGATCCTCCATGGGGCTTCCAGGAAACAGAGGGAACAAGTGGAGGACAGCCTGTGCTGTGACTTTGCCGAGAAGAAAGTGTGTAATAAGACAAGCTGAGGTCTGCCCTGTCTCTCCCCTGCTCCTTGGCCCTGCCCCTGCATGGAGGAGAAGGAGGAGGTGCAGCCCTACAGCTGGCTGACCCAGCAGCTCCACTGAAGAGCTGAGAGCACTGACAGAGCCCATCACATAATACAATGATAAATATTGTTCATCCTTGTGTGGACACTTGTGTGAGGGGACAGTGTGACAGCAGGCTGCAGACCAGGAAGCCACACAGCTGCTGCTTACAGTGTCTCTGTGTGTTCATGCTTGCCATTGCATGCATACCCCTGTTGAGATGTCTCAGGCTTCTATGTATTATAGGGGGTCTGTGGTGATTGTTGTGGTTAGAAAGAATTCCTGTACTTTTTAAGTAGTTTATTAATACACTTATCAGCCAAAACATTAAGACCACTTGGCTTGTACTGTGTAGGGTCCCCTTGTGCCCATGATCAACAACGCTAACCTGCCAAGACATGGACCCCACATTCCTCTGAATGCGTACATAAGCCGCAACTTTAAACGGGTGCAGATGTACCTGATGTATTGAATATATCTGTAACTTTACAGATATTTTACTATGTCTTTTTGCCTTTAGTAGGATTTCGATAACTTTACAGATATTCTTTTGTCATGTAACTTAAATATTACCCCTCCCCTACCTACACCTAACACTAGCCCCCCCAACTATGCCTAACAATACCCCCTCCCCCACCTATGCCCAATATCCCCCCCAACCTACGCCTATCACTATACACCCACCTATGCTTAACATTACCACCAACCGATGCCTACAACTACCCCCCCCCCACCTATGCCTAACACTTCCCCCCTCCCCTATGCCTAACATTACCCCCGCCCCCCAACCTACCTATGCCTAACATTACCCCCCACCTACACCTAACACTACCCCCCACCTACACCTGACACTACCCCCCCCCCCCCACCTATGCCGAACATTAACCTTCGCTGCTATCTATCCATATCCTCCACTGCTAATTTTGGAAGCCGGAGATCGGCTAATAGTATGGCAGGACTCCAGCACTTGCCATAGCCGCAATTTAACTGGTGCCTAAATAACCTTCCTGGTGTTGACAATTTCTACAGAAGTCTATGGCGTTGCACACATTATCAAGCCCAATCTGCGACTACACTAACTCTGAAGGCCTCCTGCGGTATCGGCAGTTGATCCGTCTAGATTCTAGAATGTTTGAAGGCGGAGGCCTTCATGGATTGGACTTGTTATCCCGGCCAGTGGCGTAATTACAACTCATAAAGCCCCACCAGTGAAACTTTGATGCCCCCCCCACCCCCTAATGTTCACACCCTTCCTTTGCCTCCCCTTGGTGCCCTTCACGGCCTTGGGGCTCATCTCACAAGGGCCATAAACAAGTGCGACCATCATGATCTTCACATCCATGACAAGTGTAGCTCCCAAAACACCTGATCTGAAGTAAAGTGCCCTGTATTGGAGGAAGGGAAGATTAGTAGTTGGGTCCCCCTGCAGCTCGGGGCCTCCTGAAATCGCAGATGCTGCTCCCTTCTAGTTACGTCCCTGATCCCAGCACATCGCACAGATGCTCAGTTGGTTTGAGTTGTATGGAATTTAGAGACCAATAAAACTGTGATTCGTCAGGCCAGGTGACATTCCTCCATGGTGCAGCTCTGATGCTCACATGTCCTCTGCAGGTGCCTTCAGAGGTGGCCATGGATCAACATGACCATTATGCCTGGTCTGTGCCGCCCCTTACAATTCACTGTGTATCCCAACCTCTCTACCTTTTATTATTATTATTATTGGATTATTATTATTATTTATTATTATTATTGAATAATTCATGTCATTATCTGTCCCTGAAATGGAATCAGAACTACTGTCCTTACCACACAGTCATTGTGTGAAATCCCCACCCAGTGGTGTAGTAATATGGACCAGAGGGGCCAACTAGGGACACTCCCTAAACCGCAAACTAGGGACACTCCCTAAACCGCAGTATTAGCTCTTCAATAGTGCTATGCTGTTAGGTGAAGGGAGTAAGAAGCCAATTAGAGAGTACCTCTGGTATAAGGGCCCTTTTTCCACAGGCAGGAGAACTGTGTGCTCAGCAAGCAGTTGCCAGGCAGCAGCAAGCAGTTGTGAGAGTTCAACGGTCTTTTCACTGCCCTCATGGAAACGGGCCCTAAATGCTGCAGGTTCAGGGGTTGAGAGGGTGTCTCAGTGTTAAATACTTGATCTAACCTAATCAGGACTCACCTGACGCTGCCCTCCTTGTCGCGGCCCTCCCCCTGCTCAGCAGCCACCAATTAGGCCACAGCTGCAGAGCACATGGGGGCTTGGGTGGCCAGTGCCTCGGCCAAAATTTGAGAAATAATGACCCTTTAAACTTTCCTGCACTCAAACCTTATCTCAAGCTTTCTTTCGCTGTTTCTTGGCTGTTTAAAGTGAGTGTTTACCAATTTAAAAATAAAAAAGTCGGATACTCACCTAAGGAGAGGGAAGGCTCGGTCCTAATGAGCCTTCCCTCTCCCGATGCCCGGTCCCGCGCAGGATCCCCCGTGGCAGTATTCGACCAGTTCGGTCAAATACTGCCACTTCCGCATGCCGAAGGGAGCTTTCGGAAGCCCGAGTGCTCCCGAAGACGGGTCGCTCCTTACTACACATGCGCGAGCACCTTCTATGACGCACTCGCGCGTGCGTAGTATGGAGCGGCCCGTCTTCGGAAGCCCGAGTGCTCCCGAAGACCTCCGAAGTCCCTGCGGCGGCGGACGCGAACGGAGGAGCCAGCGCAGCACCGAGGGCACCGGGAGAGGAGAGGGAAGGCTCATTAGGACCGAGCCTTCCCTCTCCTTAGGTGAGTATCCGACTTTTTTATTTTTAAACTAGTACCCATTGGCTTTAAGAACTGTGCAATCCAGTGGGTCGAATAGCTCAGAGAAGCTCTTTTACATAGAAAACAACTGTAGTTTAACTCTTCCTGCACTGGAAAAAATGAGACTCTTTTCTTTGCTACTAATGTTCTATTTCGGAGCTGTACTACACATACGGTAAGTTTATTTTTAATATAGGTTTGCTTTAAAAACTGCCTTTTTTTTAGATTCTTCAATTGTGTTAACTCGGTTCGGCCCTTTAAAAGTCCATCAAGTCCTTACCTATTGCCCATTTTTCCTACTTCCAACACATCACATTCCATAACTGACTATTTGCTTGCTGCCTAATATATTCCACCCCTTTACGTGTCTATACTCAGTTCAATGGCGGGGAAAAGCCTTTTCCCCACCATGGAACAGAGTATGTGTCTGTGAGGAAGCGCAATAGCGCAAAATAGCGGTTGCCGACCACTCTTAGTCCTTGTGTGCTGCAGCAATTATTGCACTGGTTATGTATACTGTCTGTGACTACACATTGCTTACTGGAACACTTGCAGATTACAAGGCAGAAATGCTGATCGCTGCCCACATTGTTTTCTTGTTGTGTAATTTTATCTGCTTATCAAGTGGTATGAAACTCAGCATTTCCTCTTTGTTCTAAAAGATTATTTACAGCATGAAATCTACTACCACAAAAATAACTGTAGCAGAACAGCATTCAAACAGTTAAACACAGCACTTTGTTCTGCAGTGGAAAGCTCATTGCCTCAGTGGGCAGCTTCTGGACGTATTTTGTTTACATTCCTTTGTCAGATACATTTAGTAAACATTAGCAAACTGCCAGAGCTGAGAAGCAGAAAGAGCTGAGACGTGATCACCATGCAGCTTTTAATATATAAATAGAGCAGCTATGCAACAAAATGCAATGGCAGCTTTCAAAGCAGATAAACTGTACTTTGGGAATTTGTAATTTGTAAAGAGACAATATTACTTGTGCACTGTGCTGCATAGTTTCCCATAATGCTCCTGTGAGGCAGTCCTCAACCCCCTTGCTTAGTCAGAATGCCCGATAGAAGCTACAGGGAATCTTTTTCCATATTTGCCCTCTGACCAAGAAATAGCCTATAATTAAAATAAAAGGTTTATTGTAGCTGTGAGCATGAAATAAATATGTGAATGCCATTGCCTAACGAAAGATGAACTTAGTACAATAAACCTACCATTACAACTATAGACTGGACATTTCTTGGTCACAGGGAAAACGAGCAGGGGATCAAATACTTTTTTTCCCTCACTGTATATGTGTCGGGTACAGCTCCTTGTAGCAGCTGAAGCTGTCCAGAATCTCTTTGTTACAATTCACGTATAGATAAAGTGAGTGTTCCATGTCAGGGAGTGTCTGTGAGTGTAGGAGGTGCTTAGTGGAGGTATTCTAAAGTTATTCCAAGTACAGTGACACGTCTAACTGGTTAGAAGTAGCCCGAGGGAACCTTTAACAGAGCCTGAATAGTAACTTTACAAGATGTTTGTGAACTTTTACAAACACACTACTGTAGTTTTGCCATTATTTTCACTATACAGATGTCCTCACAGGCAGAGCCTGGACAAGGTCCTCCAGCACCCAAGGCTGAGACACCAAAGTGCGCCCCTCCATCCCTCCCACCTCAGCCGTCACACACTAATTACTATTAGACTAAGAGGTGCCTCAGGGCCCCCAAAACTTTCATCTCTAGTTATCTGGCTTGCAGTCACTGCCGTGTATCCCCTATTCTTATTTATCTCTGCTTCAAACACAATAGGGGAATGATAGATAAGTGAGTTGTGCGCCCTCCTACACTGCACCCTAAAGCTGGAGCCTCTCTTGCCTCTGCCTCAGCCCGGCCATGCCTCACGTTGTACAATCTTCACACAACACATCTTAAAGTGTACCTGAGACAAGTAAAAAAAAAGTTTTATACATACCTGGGGCTTCCTCCAGCCACCTTCAGGCTGATCAATCCCTAACTGTCCTCCTCTGCCACTTGGATCCTCTAGTAGGTGGCCTGGTAATCTCTCAAGTCGGTGCAGGCGCCATCCAACTATGCGCTCCCCTGTTGTACACCCACAGCCGGGAGCATTCTGTGCCTGCGCAGTAGTAGTACGCAGGATTAGAACTCCCCCAGCGACGGTAGCACGATAGGGCGCCGTGCATGCACAGTACGTCCCAACTTGCGAAGCTACCGGGCTGTCTAGCGGAGGATCCAGGTGGCAGAGGAGCACAGCAAGAGGGCTGGAGGAAGCCCCAGGCGTGTGTAAAACTTTTTTTTTACTCGCCTCAGGTTCTCTTTAAGGGAGGCAGTAACCTCGAGCTACTCTCGGGCTAGCTGCTGGGAGCTCAATGCAGAGCAATGGAGCGCAGCGGGCGATTTTACTCACCTCCCGGAGGATCCAGATACAGTCAGCTATTCTACTTCCTCTCCACAGAGGCTCTGAATCACTCTGGTGAGATCGCCGTCAGTGATCTCACTACAGAGTTACAGCACCACCCGGAGGACAAAGGGAAAATTGCAGCGTTGAAGCCCAGGGAGGTGAGTGCAGGGTCTGATGCTGGCTTTCTGGCAGCATGATTTTTTCCTGGTTTTTGGGTCTGAGACGTTCAGAAAAAAAAACTAAAATCCAGAAATAATCATACCGCCAGGTAGATTAAAGTGGAGTTGAAGTGAAAATAAATTTCTTTTGCATAGATAAAATGTTTATCTCATCATGTCACATGTCACTTCAGGTAAACTTTAAAGTCTAAAGGTGACCATACATCTACCGATTTTGGCAGCTGGTCAACAAATAGAAAAATCTGATAGGAGATAAATATGTTGGCTGCCTTAAACCGCAGGCCGATTCGCATCCGATTTCAGCATTAAATCTTTTGGCAATCGGCCCCGTGACGCCACCTCACCACCCCCTTCATTAAACAAAAATGTGACTTTTGAGCGATCGCACTTCCCGTTACCACTTAACGACCGCCTAACGCCGATAGGCGGCCGTTCCATGTCAGTTCACAGAGGGTGTCTCCGTGATCAGCCTGCGAGCCTCCGATCGCGGCTCGCAGGCTAATTGTAAACACGCGGGGGAGAAATCCCCGCTGTTTACATCATACGGCGCTGCTGCGCAGCAGCGCCGTAAAGGAGATCGGTGATTCCCGGCCTCTGATTGGCCAGGGATCGCCGACATCTTATAGGCTGAAGCCTATCAGAGGCAGCGCAGGACGCATCGCCGTCCTGCGCCGCCCAGGGGAAGGGAGGGAGAGAAACAGAGCGAGGCGGAAAATCGCTGTGGAGGGGGGCTTTGAGGAGCCCCCCCCCCCCCCCGCTAAGCAGAAATAGCCGGTGGCGATCAGACCCCCCCCAGCAGGACTTCCCCTTTGTGGGGAAAAAAGGGGGAAGTCTGGTCGCCCTGGCTCAATCCTTATCTGTGCTGCAGGCTGGAGAGCCCATGCAGCACTGATCATAGGAAAATCCCCTGGTCAGAAGCGCAATCTCCAAAATTGCAGAAAAGCGATGCATGCACCGCATTACTGATTTTCGCTAGAGATCACTGCAGTGAGATCACTGCCAAAGCACAAGTGATTGCCAGCGATTCAAAGCGCTGCAGAAATCTCTGTGAAAAGCTCCCCAGTGTGACTGGGCCCTAATATTTTCACCCTCCCTATTTCATTAGCGGCCGCCACTTCCATATGCAGCATCCCACTCTTCCATGTGGCCATGGGCAGAAGCTTCCCTAGGCCACTCCCCTGAGCAGTAAGCTATGTATGCAAAAAGCAACTCTTCAGACTTTTGAACAAACTTTTATAAATAATATTTACAATTAAAGCCAGTCCACTTGATAAAATGTGCGGTTCTTTGGTCTGCCCTTAAAAAGCCCTTCATATGTAGAAAGTTGCCTCCTGACGCGCTACCTACAGACACCTGTTCTGTTCTGAACACTTTGTCCCACAACCTGCTGAGAAACATGGCTTAGCCTTTGGCTTTCTGATGCTGGAGTGAAGTATCCCCTTACAGATGTTACAGCCCTATTCAGCTTTCTTGAATGGCAGGGATTATGAACACAGAGCAGCGATTCTTAGAGACGCATCCCAGATTCCGAGATATGTGATCGCTCCTCTGGTAATCTCATCGCTGTTCTCACACTGCAGACTCCTGACAAATCAGATCTCACTCACCTTTCTCCTCAAATAGCGCTTGTATCCTTGTCTAGCTAGATCACACTGTCCAGATTTACAGAACATACTCTCTGTGGTGGAGTGATCATGAGTTTGGTGCTGGGTGGTGCCACTACTTACCATATTTTTCGGCATATATAAGATGCACCCGCATATAAGACAAGCCTAGGTTTAGAGGGCAAAAATCAGGGGAAAAAAAGAGAAATATTAAACTTGGTGTGTCTATCTATAGTGCAGGGGCATCCTATGACCCCCCCCCCCCCCCTCAACTGTCTTTATCCCAGCTACACTCCCAGCTACACAGAATACACTACCAGCTACACCGACTACACTACCAGCTACACTGACTACACTGCCATTTACACTGACTACACTGCCATCTACACTGACTACATTGCCATCTACACTGACTACACTGCCATCTACACTGACTACACTACCAGCTACACTGACTACACTACCAGCTACACTGACTACACTGCCATTTACACTGTCTACACTGCCATCTACACTCACTACACTACCAGCTACACTGACTACACTACCAGCTACACTGACTACTCTCCCAGCTACTCTCACAGATACACTGAATGCACTATCAGCTACACTGACTTACTGCACTACCATCTATAATGACTACTCTCCCAGCTTCTCTCACTGATACACTGACTACACTACCAGCTACACTGACTACACTACCAGCCACACTGACTACACTACCAGCCACACTAACTACACTACCAGCTACATGAACTACGCTACCAGCTACACGGACTACACTACCAGCTGCACAGACTACACTACCAGCTACACGGACTACACTGCCAGCTACACTGACTACACTATCATCTAACTGCATGCTCTTACCAATCCAGTGACGGGCTCAGTGTCCTCCTTCCGTCTCCTCCATCCATATCTGCCGCTGTATACATCTGATTCGTTGTTGAATACACTCATCCTGTGTGGCCTCCATACTTCCGGGGTTCCCTGGTGCCCTCTAGCTGCTCCTGTCATGCGTGACGCCGTGTGGAGCTATCGGACTGTGGAGACGGCTGTGAGGGTAAGAGCTTGTGGGGGGGACACCTGGCCAGACCTTCGGCATATAAAATGCACTGACTTTTTATCCCCGATTTTGGGGGAGAAAAGTGTGTCCTATATGCTAGGAGGGTCATTGTGGGGTGTGGGGAGGTGCTCCTCCATATTGCATGTGCATTTTACAAACTTTGTTCCTGATGAAGCTGGGAAGATCGGTGAAACGCATTGTTAAGTCTTCTGAACAATTGCGGCATTTTCTAACCTACAATGATTTTTACAGACTCCCTTCATATAAATTTATCCAAATCTTGTTGTATTACCACTACGTTCTAGTTATCTAATCCCTGGATAAAATCCTGTTCTCTCAAGTTGGGGTCCACTACCACTGCTTCCTCTTTAGAGGCAGAAGGGTGTTTCATAGGAACTGCCAAGGCCTCCAGACCACAAGCAGTAAGAGGGCAGTCACAAAATGTATACCCCTGAAGATGTTTTTCAAGTGATTGCATAAGGGTTTGGCTACCCAAAAATTGTGACTATAGTATAAACACAGAACACTGTGCTTCTATATCTGAGGTAATACACGGGCCTGGCTCCTGAGGTATGGGGAGGAGAAGATTGGGTTCACACCACAACGGGTTTGTGCCATGGACAAT